>NW_026850621.1:0-196394 GCF_030913465.1 Colletotrichum navitas | reverse complement strand
ATACTATAAAAAGTTACTACTAAATAGCGCTTATTAAGTATAAATATCTTGTTAGTTTTTATAGTCTTACTAGGTAATAGCTCCTCTAGTAGGTTCTTATAAGTAAGTGTATAAGTAATTACCTAGTTATATAACTTAGAAAATATAGTTAGGCTATTAATTAGTAGTTATATAAAGAAGGTAGTAGATGTAAAGAATACTATATCTATATAGTTATTATTATTACTAAGGGGCTATTCTTTACTATTACTTACTTCTTAAAGATAACTTATATTATAACCTTTGTAGTTAAGAAGAAAGTAGTTAAAGGTAGCTAGTAAAGCTTATATAAAGTAGGTGCTTTTATACTAGTTAAACAAGGATTACTGCTTTTCTTTAGTGTACTTAGTTAACTAATAACTAGGCTTACTGTAGATAAAGTACTTCTTAGTTAATTTATTACTACACTAGTTTTTACTATAGTAGTTACTCTATAAAGAACCTTGTGTTTACTATAGATTAGTGTAATTATTATAGCTACTATTATACTTATAGTTAACCTAAAATTACTTATCCTTTGCAGTAGATTTATCTACAGGGTATTACATAGGTAGCTTATAGTAAAGTAAGGTATTTACTACTCTGTTATATAGTTATATACAGAGGCTATAGAATATAGCTAGTAGGTTAAAGAGAGCTATAGTGTACTTAGGTATACTATAGCAACAGGTAATAAGGCACTTATAATAATCCTTATCCTTAGGTAGGCTGTTGTAGGTAGTTACTTTAACTAGCTTAGTGACCCTTTTAATAAGTAACTTAAGGATCTTAAGCTTATTCTTACTATAGTTTTTATAGGTAATTAAGTTAAATAATATATAATAAAGCTTAGTAATATAGGCTAAGTGTACCTTATTGCTTTTAAATTATTTTTTAAGCTTTACTATTAGGGTATTAAAATTACCTGCCTATTAGTAGAGGGTAGAGGTATAATACTTTTGTAGTTTACCTTAGAGTATTACTTAAATTACTGCTCTATAGTAGTCTTACGTTATGCCTACTTAGACACAAAGGTTATAGAACAATAGTAATTTTAAGTTAATAGTCTTATACTAGCTACTAGTGTATTTTATAGCCTAGTTATTAAAGTATATCTTTATAAGGTTACTTATTTACTTTAGTGTTAGCCTTAACGTTACTGTTAATATTACTGTAGTTAATAAGAGCTCCTATAGTAGTATAGTAGTTATTATACATAGGCTATAGATTTTAGCTATTATATAGGGTTTTAGTGTTAATAAAGGCAGTAGTAAAGTAAAGGTTAGGTTATTATAGAAGGTCTAATAAGTAACTGCTAGTAATAAGTGTACTTTAGCTAGTTTTTTACTATATAGGATTATATTATAACCTTAGATATTCTTAATAAAGTAAGGGTCTTTAAGGTGTAGTTTAAAGTTATAAGATGATCTTTTAATAATAGTAATTATCTTATTAGTCTAGTAGGCGCCTTCCTTTTGTTAAAGGGTATTAAATATACGTTAGGTAATTAATAGGTGTTTACTGTAGTTAACCTATATACTATAATTAATAAGGAAGTTGTATAGGCTTATTAGGACCTTCTAGTTAATTACCTTAAAGTTGTTTATAGACTATTTACTAAAATCCTTATAGGTGTAGTAGAGTAATTTACTACTAATGTAGTTATAGTACTTATAACTACTAATGTAAAATATAGTAATAGTATTAAGTATAAGAGCTTATTACTTACTTATAAGGTTAGTTAGTAACTTCTTAATATAGTCTTTTCCTTATTACTGCAGGAGGATACACTATATAAGGTTAGTAGGTATAGTAAATATATTATTAATTACTACTACTTACTGCCTTATGTTAAGTAGTATATTATACTTACTATAAACTTCTTCTTGTTGCCTTATAGGTAATAAGGTAGTAGCTTATAAGCCTTACTTACTTATAAGCTTATTATACTTACTTATTTTAGCTTAGGTCTTCTACTTATAGGCGTAGTGTTATTTACTGTTGCCCTTTGTTAGCCTAATAACCTCTTAAATATAGGCGTTTCTTTTAGTAGACTAAAAGGCGTATACGTTTATTAGAGGGATTACTACTAGTAGTATAGACAGCTAGAGAGAAATATACTCTTGTAGGTAAATAACTTAGGGAAAAATAATAGGCTGTTGCGTTAGCTACTTATTAACGCTATTAGTTAGCAAAAGGAGGGGAAATAATAGGCTATTACGTTAGTAACTTGTTAACGCTATTAGTTAGTAAAAGGAGAGTATATATAAGAAAAAGAAGTTAGTAAGCTAAAGAGCTTATAATAAATAAGATATAGTAAATAATTACTAGTTAGCTATAGGTATATAAAGTAAGGGGTTTTTTATAGTTAAGAGTGCTTCTCTAAAGGTAATAAAGCTTATGTAATAGATATAAATTAACAGGGTTTCTACTAGTTAAGAGGACTAGTTATAGATCTATTAATTAACCTATTATAATAGGTAATTAGTATAAACTATTATAGTAAGGGTATTTATAGAGGCGTTTTTTAGTACTTACTTACTCTAGGCATATAAATAATTAACTAGTAATAATTACCTCTTCTTATAGACCTTACTAATCTATAGTTTAGATAGTAAAGTTAACCTTTGTAGTTAATAGTAAAGTTAACTACTAATTAGTATTAGTAACACTAAGGGATAAGTTAATATAGTTAACTATATATATTAGTAGTAATTAATAAATAATAGGGGTAACTATAGTTCTTTATTATACGTAAAGAAAAAAAGGATAATTATTATAGGTTAGTTAGTTAAATAACTAACTTATTGCCTATAAATCCTTAGAGAATCTATAGCTAAATATCTAAGGATTTACTAGCGATAAGTTATTAGGGTTAACCTAATAACTCTAATATTTATCTACAATAGTTAATATTACAATAAATATATTATATAGTAGTTATAAAAAATAAGGTTAAGTAAGTAATATTTAGTGTCTATATTTAGCTAGAATATTCTAACTATTATTATTAGGTGTATCTAGGCTAGTGTATAACCTAGGCTAGTTATAGAACCTAATAAGGTCCTAGCCTACTATATCTAGGCTACTATAGTACAGAAGAAGGCTACTATAAACTTATTTATATCTATTAGCAGCGTTAGGCCTATAGTAGAGGGTATTATTAAGGCTAACGCTTATCTTTACTATATAAGGTTAATTACTAGTTAACTTAGAGGTAGTAGTCTTTATAAAGCTTAAGCCTACCTAACTATTAAGTTTAATAGCGTTAAGTGTATAAGAGGGTAAGTAGCACTTAGTAGTCTACTTAGGTAGTTTCCCTAGGGGAATAGGTATACTACTAGTAGTCCTTAGGTAATAGGTAGTATATATATTATCTACCTTAATAGTAAAGGTTATTAATATACTTTATAAAACAAGTAAAAGGCTTATACTATCTAGGCCTACGTAGGCTAAAACCTTAGTAGGTCTAGGCTATATAGGTAGTTACTTACGCTAGCTAAGAATTAACTTAGTATAAAGTATAAGTATTATTAAGGGTAAACTAGTAGTCTACTTTTCTTAGTAAGATCTACTAGTAGGCTAGCATAGAAGCCTAGTAGGCCTATAATTTCTAGTCCTTTGCCTTTTAGTAATTACTATAATATTACTATACCTTCTATTTACTTTAGTAATATACTATCTAGTAAAATATTTTTACTTTAGGTAAAAGCCTTACCTATTATAATATCTTTATTTAAGTTAGTTTATTAGGGAGGGATTTTTTAAGAGGTATTTAGTACTTACTTAGTTATATATCTTTCTAGTGTAACTAGGTTTCTTAATAACTAAGAGGTTTATAAGTTAGTGTAAAATAGTAAGATGTCTATAGCTTCTATATAAAGCTATATACATAGGTCTAGATACTTTCTTGTGTTCTTAATAATTCTTTTTACTATCTAGACGTTTAATCTTATCTAATATAGATTAACTATATTACTATTATCTAGTTTAAACCTTTTTTACTAGTTTATTATCCTATAGAATAGTCTATTACTATTAAATTCTATAAATATAAGGGTATATATATTATTATAGAGGCTCTAGGGTAAAGAACAGGTGACTTTATAATTTAGATTCTACTAAAGCTATATATATATATACTATATATTAGTAATTTAGCCTAGTTATACTAGCCTTAGTATACTGTTTCTGTAAGCTAATTCTTGTTAAGGTAGAGGGGTATCTTTACTACGTCTTAGTAAAGAAAAAATTTAAAGGTGTAAATTAAGGTAGTTATACTACTACTTAATATAGCCTTCCTACTAGCTATTATAGATCTAATAAGAAGAGTAAGGCTATAATAGGTAATATAAAGTAATATAGTGCAAAAGTAAAGTATAATAGTAGAGCAGTAGAATAAGGCAAGTAATAACAAGGAGCTAAACAAATAGCATAGGGCAAAAGCTAAGTATTAGTGTAGGTTATTTATTTAGGTTGCCTTTCTTTATAAGAAGAAATAGGTAATAAGATATATACCCCTAGGCATATACCTAGACATATACTAACAGGGTAATCCTATGTTCTACCTATCTATCTACTATATAAGGCACTTGTCCTATAACACTATAGTAATAGGTAATAAGGCACTTATAATAATCTTTATCTTTTAGTAGACTATTATAGGTAGTTACTTTAACTAGCTTAGTAACCCTTTTAATAAGTAACTTAAGAATCTTAAGCTTATTTTTACTATAGTTTTTATAAGTAACTAAGTTAAATAATATATAGTAAAGCTTAGTAATATAGGCTAAGTATACTTTATTACTTTTAAATTATTCTTTAAGTTTTACTATTAAAGTATTAAAATTACTTACCTATTAGTAGAAGGTAAAGGTATAATACTTTTATAGTTTACCTTAAAGTATTACTTAAATTACTACTCTATAGTAGTCTTATATTATATTTACCTAGATATAAAGGTTATAGAATAATAGTAATTTTAAGTTAATAGTCTTATATTAGCTACTAGTGTACTTTATAGCCTAGTTATTAGAGTATATCTTTATAAGGTTACTTATTTACTTTAGCGTTAGCCTTAATATTACTATTAATATTACTATAGCTAATAAAAGCTCCTATAGTAGTATAGTAGTTATTATATATAGGCTATAGATTTTAGCTATTATATAAGGTTTTAGCGTTAATAAAGGTAGTAGTAAGGTAAAGGTTAAGTTATTATAGGAGGTCTAATAAGTAACTACTAGTAATAAGTAGGCTTTAGCTAGTTTTTTACTATATAAGATTATATTATAACCTTAGATATTCTTAATAAAGTTAAGGTCTTTAAAATATAATTTAAAGTTGTATAATAATCTTTTAATAATAGTAATTATCTTATTAGTCTAGTAGGTGCCTTTCTTTTATTAAAAGGTATTAAATATATATTAAGTAATTAATAAGTGTTTACTATAGTTAACCTATATACTATAATTAATAATAAAGTTATATAGGCTTATTAGGACCTTCTAGTTAATTACCTTAAAGTTATTTATAGACTATTTACTAAAATCCTTATAGGTGTAGTAAAGTAATTTACTACTAATATAGTTATAATACTTATAACTACTAATATAAAATATAGTAATAGTGTTAAGTATAAAAGCTTATTACTTACTTATAAGGTTAGTTAGTAACTTCTTAATATAGTCTTTTCCTTATTACTATAGGAGAATATACTATATAAGGTTAGTAAGTATAGTAAATATATTATTAATTACTACTACTTACTGCCTTATATTAAGTAGTATATTATACTTACTATAAACTTCTTTTTATTACCTTATAAGTAAAGGTATAGTAACCTATAAGCCTTACTTACTTATAAGCTTATTATATTTACTTATCTTAGCTTAGGTCTTCTGCTTATAGGTATAGTGTTATTTACTATTGCCCTCTATTAGCCTAATAACCTCTTAAATATAGGCGTTTCTTCTAGTAGACTAGAAAGTATATATATTTATTAGAGGAATTACTACTAGTAGTATAAATAGTTAAAGAAAAATATACTTTTATAAGTAAATAACTTAAGAAAAAACAATAGGCTATTATATTAGCTACTTATTAACACTATTAGTTAGTAAAAAAAGAAAAAATAATAGGCTATTATATTAGTAACTTATTAATACTATTAGTTAGTAAAAGAAGTATATATATAAAAAAAGAAGTTAGTAAGCTAAAAAGCTTATAATAAATAAGGTATAGTAAATAATTACTAGTTAGCTATAGGTATATAAAGTAAAAGGTTTTTTATAGTTAAAAGTACTTCTCTAAAGGTAATAAAGCTTATATAATAGACATAAATTAATAAGGTTTCTACTAGTTAAAAGGACTAGTTATAGATCTATTAATTAACTTATTATAATAAGTAATTAGTATAAACTATTATAGTAAAGGTATTTATAGAGGTATTTTTTAGTACTTACTTACTCTAGGTGTATAAATAATTAACTAGTAATAATTACCTCTTCTTATAGACCTTACTAATCTATAGTTTAAATAGTAAAGTTAACCTTTATAGTTAATAATAAAGTTAACTACTAATTAGTGTTAGTAATACTAAGAGATAAGTTAATATAGTTAACTATATATATTAGTAGTAATTAATAAATAATAGAGGTAACTATAGTTCTTTATTATATATAAAGAAAAGAAGGATAATTATTATAGGTTAGTTAGTTAAATAGCTAACTTATTGCCTATAAATCCTTAGAGAATCTATGGCTAAATATCCAAGGATTTGCTAGCGATGAGTTATTAGGGTTAACCTAATAACTCTGATATTTATCCGCGATGGTCAACATTGCAATAGGAAGATTGCTGCTTTAAGTGTACATATATATTGAACTCGCGTTGTCGACTTTCTTGGGAAAGTCAAACGTCCTAGTGACGACTAAATCAACAGTAATAAAAAGCCGTCAGACCTCGAAAAGCGGCAAAAAGATGAGGACGGCCCGACTCGAACGGACAGCCTTCTGGACTGGAATCAGAAGCGCTACCATTGCGCCACGCCCCCGCTTGCTGTTTGCTGCTACTGCCAAGACCTCGATTGATTGAATAGTGGAGAGTTGGAGGAATTGAGGCTCTCAGTATGGTCAGGAGCACGCGTGCGCAGCCGTTGTTTGTTGTTTGTTGTTTGAGTTGAGGAGTGTGTGTGTGTTTGCGTGTGTGTGAAGTTGTGAACAAACCAGGGTCTGACCGAGCTTCACCGACAGGTGGTGGGGACGGTGGGTCGTGCACGGCCCCACACCCTGCCCGGAACATTTTTGCCTCCGGGGATAAAGTCGGTCCCTTCACCGAGGTGAACAAACCACAGGCGCTGTGCATCACGCGCGCGCGCGTGAACAACTCCCAGAGCTTCCATCGCATTTTCCACACCAAACCACCACATAGGAGAATCTCAGACCAATCCTCCGCCTCTTCAACACATACACACACACACAAACACACCACCTCTAAGCGATTGGCTTGCTAGATTAAATAGACGAAACCAAAGAAAAAGGAAAAAGTCGAAAGCGACCCAACCACACGCAACCCAGCATGGACTACCAGAACCGCGCCGGCTCCAAGTTCGGCGGCGGCGGCGTCGCCTCCTACTCGGCGACCAACGCCGACCGCCGCGAGCGCCTGCGTAAGCTCGCCCTCGAGACCATCGACCTCGACAAGGACCCCTACTTCTTCAAGAACCACGTCGGCTCCTTCGAGTGCCGCCTCTGCCTCACCGTCCACCAGAACGACGGCTCCTACCTCGCCCACACCCAGGGCAAGAAGCACCAGACCAACCTCGCCCGCCGCGCCGCCCGCGAGCAGAAGGAGGGCAGGGGCCAGAACATCGACCCGGCCACCGGCCTGCCCGTCGGCGTCGTCGGCGCCGGCTTCGGCCCCAATGCCCAGCGCCGCAACCTCATCAAGATCGGCCGCCCCGGCTACAAGATCACCAAGGTCCGCGACCCCGTCACCCGCCAGCAGGGCCTCCTCTTCCAGCTCCAGTACCCCGACGTCGCCCCCGACGTCGAGCCCAAGTGGCAGGTCATGAACGCCTTCACCCAGCGCGTCGAGGAGCCCGACAAGAACTTCCAGTACCTCCTCGTCGCCGCCGAGCCCTACGAGACCTGCGGCTTCAAGATCCCCGCCCGCGAGCTCGACAAGCGCGAGGGCAAGCAGTTCAGCTACTGGGACCCCGACGCCAAGGAGTACTGGCTCCAGGTCATGTTCATGTCCGAGCGCGAGGAGCGTTACGTCGCCGCTCCGGGTACGAGGAGGTGAGGTGCGCTCGCGTTTACAAGAGGGAGAAAGGGTGGCAGGGGGGGGGGGACGGAGTAACGGCTTTCTTCTTTTTATTTCGGATGGTCGCGGTGGGCATGTGTATAATCATTCAGCATGCGTGCTGGCGCATTGCAAAGGCAAATGTCTGATGTGCGGGAGCCCGGCGGAGATTAGCTTGGCGTTCTTGGCATCCAAAGATGCCCCCCGACCAGATCCCAGCGATCATCTGGGCTCGCAGGCATGTGAGCTGTTCGGTGGAATATCCTCTCGCAGACACGGCAGAAAAGCACCCCCGACAAGATATTACGGCGTACGGCGCAGGTCAAGGCAAAATGTAAGGATGTGCCTTCTGCTTATCAAATCCTCATGGGATACAGACGGGCTAACATTCAAGTTCGAGAAAAAGTTGCACACATAAGAATCACAATACCAGACAGACAGCGACAATCATGGGTTCGTCTTGTTCTCAATTGCATTTCTCTCGATTGCATCCATCTCCACACCCTACTGTTGTTGCCAGCCGTCCTAGTGTCTCCTGAATTTCACAACGGCATCCATGACTTGTTTTCTAGATCTGGTATTTCCACTAGATCTAGATCCGACGCCCACTTCGCCTGTCCACGGCCTCCCCCCTGTCTGGTTTCGCCTCCTACTCGTGCTTCTCGTGAGGATGTATGCTCCAGGCATCCGCAGCCCGTCTCGATGAAAGGCTCCAGAGACACCCAAACCCGCCGCTTCCATCTACATGATGTGTGCGATTTTTGTATCTTGATGCGTGTCAACGCCCTTTATGCAGTAATTGAAAGTCGAGTTAAAAAAAAAAACAATGGTAAATGCAAGTCTTGGTAACAAGAATCTGGCGTGTTTGGACCGGCCGTTAAGCAAAAAATGCAGTAACCAGCAAGACATTGCCTTGTGCTCTTCTGTACCTCCCTCCCCCTTCGTTTTGCTCGACGAAACAGGCGGCCCTTCGATGCGAGGAGCCAATGACGCCAAGTTAACTACCAGAGTGATCTGGATGTGACGCTTATCGGAAGTTGTTGTCGAAACGCTTGAACGTGTAGCCAATAAAGGGCAGACTCATCTCGGGAGACTCCTCGACCACTGCAGGCACACCCGAGCGGGCTTGCTGGACGGCTTGCGCCTTGAGGATGGTGGCGTTATCGGTCTGGTCAATCTCGTCGGTGGGGAAGTAGGTGGTATCGATGGCCGAAGTGAGGCGAGGCTCGAAGGGTGCCCTGATGCGACGCAGGCTGTCAAACTCGACTCCCCTAAAGAACGAGTGCTGTTTGATTTCGTGCGCGCCGCCGCGGCCCAGACGGTTCTCTGTGTTGCAGATCAAGCTGCGCCGCATGTCAGTCGAGGAGCGAAACAACAAAGGGGAGGCGTCTAAACTTACCTTCGGATGAGGTTCTCGGCCTCCACACCGAGCTGGATGTCGTCGGGGAAGTACAACGTCTGTCTCCAGTTGACAATCTTGCGGTACGTGTCGTGGCTGTCCTCGGCACAGAAAGGAGGCCATCCGACCAAGCACTCGAACATGATGGTGCCCAGTGACCACCAATCGCAGTCGAACGTGTAGCCGTGCCCCGTAAAGATCTCGGGGGCAATGTAGTCGGGCGTTCCGACGGTTGAGTACGCCATCAGTCTCCTCGACCGACGCCAATCGTTGATCTGGGATCGGTTGCTGACAGTGAGGTTGATCTGGTCAATGGCGACGGAGTTACGGTCGCGCGGCTTGTTCGACCGACCCTGCAGCAGTTGTTGGTAGTAGTTGTTGTCGTGTAGACGGTTGAAACCAGTCGACAGGCCGAAATCGGTCAGCTTGACGTGACCTCCGCGGTCCAGCAGGATGTTGTCGGGTTTGATGTCGCTGAAGAAAGACGTGTCAGCTTCCAGAAGGTCATGCCTGTGTAGACATTGGGAGGGGAGGACTTACCGATGGATGAAGCCCAGCTTGTGGACGGCCTCAATGGCAAGGACGATTTCGGCAATATAAAACCGCGTAATGTCCTCGGAGAAGATTTCGTACTTGATAAGCATGGTCATCAAGTCACCTCCGGGCAGGAACTCCATCAACATGTAGAGGAAGTACGAGTCCTGGAAAGTGGTGTAGAGCTTGACGACCCAGGGACTGTCGGACTCGGCCAGGATATCTCTCTCGGAACGGACGTGGGCTAGCTGGTCCTTCTTGAACATCTCGGTCTTGATCAGGGACTTCATGGCGTAGACCTTGCCGTCGTTCTTCTTCTGCACCAGCTTGACCTCGCCGAAAGCACCCTTGCCGATGATCTTGATGGTGTTGTAGTTCTCGGGCTTGTCCTTGGTTCGCAGGAATCGCAGGTACTGACCCTCCTTGCGGCCGGCCGTGGACCAGATCTGCTCGCGTCTCTGCTGGCTCTGGCCGGACTCGGAGAGTTTGACCTCCATCTCGCTTTGTCTGCGGTGCGGGCACGGTCAGTAAAGTTGCACATCCGCCGCCGTTGACGTCGTCGTCGCTTACCTCTGGTTGCGCTCTCTCGCGCGCTTGACGCTGTCCTTGAAGAAGTCGGAGGCCAATTGGGTACATTTCTTCTGGTTGTTATTGGCGTTGGGGCCGTACTTCTCGTAGAGGCGCTCGGGGGGCGGGCCAAAGATATCAGCGGGGGCCGACTGGTTGGGCATCGGGGGCGTCGCATAGTGACCGTAGCCCGAGGACGGCTGTCCTGAAGTGCCGGCGGTGCGAGGTCGCTGAGCGGGGGAGGGGCCGCGGGAGCCGTATGGTGATGCGCGGGCAGCGCCGCCTAGGTTCTGGTGGGAGAATTGGTGAGCGAGGCCGACGTTGGGGTCGTTGGTGCCGGGCGTGTTGGAACGAGGCTGGTAGGCGGCATTGTTATAGTCTCCATGGCCCTGGGGAGGGTATTGGCCCTGCTGTTGGTTGGGGTTGAAGTAGCCAGAGGAGGCGTACCCAGCGGCGTACGGCTGCTGCTGTTGCTGCTGCTGTTGCTGCATGCCGGCCTGCTGGTGATGCTGCTGACCCTGATGAGGGAAAACGGGCTGAGGAAAGGTGGAGGGGGTGGTTGGATACTGTCGGTCGTTGCCAGAAGCCAAGCGGTCGTTGTTCCCGATGTTGAGGTAGAGGCGATTATTATTGCCGTCCATTGCGAAGGTTTCGTCTTGACTCGGGGGAGGGTCACGGCGTGTGCGGGTAGGGGAGGGGGGGGGGGGGAGGGGATTGCGAGGACTGTGCGGGCGACCAGCAGCAATATGACAATTTTAGGTGACAGCGGACGACGTGCTTTGGCCAAGCCGGAGATGGAAGTGAGGTAGCAGATCGAGTGCTACTATGGCCGCTATTGCTTGCTGCTATTGCTTCCGCACGGCGGCGGCGGGGGGGGGGAGGCGGCAACGGAGGAGGGAAGGGTGCAGCCGCAGTGCGCAGGCAGGCAGGGTCAAGGCGGGTGGCTGGATGAATTCGGGGCGTCCCCCGGTGCGGTTGTCGAGGGAAGAATAGATTGCGGTGGACGGTGGAGTAAATGAGAGATGCTCACAACCCAATGAGACTTGAAGAGGAGGAGTCAGTACGTGTGTGCCCCGGTTGAGATGAAGAGAGACAGAGGGAGGGCTACGCAGTGTAAGGACAACGACAACAACGGTGTAGGGGAAGTCGTAGATGAGGATTCGTACCTTTTGGTGTCAATGGGTGAGATGGGCGGTAAAAGGTTTGGTGGGAGGTGGTTATTTTCCCAACCCAACGAAAGGGGGGGGGGGGAGCCGTCGATAAGGCGTACAGGTGGCGGAGAGGGGGCGGCTCCAAGGCAAGGCCCTAAGGGGGCTGATTGATGTTCCGGGTGCCAACGGTGGGAGGAAAAGGAGACGGGACGAAGCTGGGCGTCAAGGTCGCTCGCTGCTAGCTCGTTGTCGGTTCTGTCACAGTCGGGGAGGAATCGGGACCTGAGGCGGCGGGATGAGAGGCACCTTCGTGGCTTGACCAAGGAGAGAGGGGGGAGAAGTCGAGGTCACGAGACCGGCTTGTGGTAGTCTGAGACTGACGAGTGACGACAAAGAGAGTCGCCGTTGACGACAACGGAAGAGGAGGCGGTTGAGGGGTGGGAGGATTCGACTCTGTGACTTGGCGGGGAAGGGAATAAGACAGGATACATACCTTAGGTAGGTAGGTAGGATGCGTACATAGTACCGTGTACAAGTACATGAGAATAGGGGAAGGCGATGCTGACAAGGGGCGGAGGGTGGTCCCACGGCACAAGTACATACAAGTACCGGTGTACATCTGTTGAGCATTTGGAACGCAATTGGGTTCGGTGTCATCCAGTCTGTCAGCTCAGTGAGTTAGTAGGTAGGTAGGTAGGCAGTAGCTATACATCAGAGATGGGTAAGTACATGGAATATACTTGCCTGCTTTTGAACGAGGAGGCTCCCTCCTGTTCCTGCTCTCTTCGAGTCGAAGCCGCCAGAGGTGCTTTTGCAAGATACGTGTACCTACATACACCGTACACCGTACCTACACAGGACTGACTGGGCCTGGCTCAGGAGACGCTGAAGCAGAAACGTGGATCTGGGTGGCCCTGGAGGGGCTTCCCCTCGTCGGACCCCAGCGACCCCTGAGATTCAAGCAAGAGGATGATCTTTGATTGGCTCCTTCGTCTATAGAGTGGGTCGAGTGGCCGACCGAGTCGCATCCACTGGCACCGTCCTGCACGCTGCATCTCGACTTTTCGCCCTACGAGATAACAGAATAAAAAAAATAAAAACAAGGTTTGTCGACCGCTGAGTGTGCAGCCGAGGTGTCGCGTTTATTTCTTTCCATCGTTTTTTTTTTTTCTCTTTCTCCTCGGTCCATGGGTCACGGGCATGATATGGCTGCTAAGCAAGCATGAAGATTCTTCAACGCGCCTCTCTGCCTGCCTCGGGTCTTTTCTTTTGGCCATATAGGTGTGTATGTATATGTATGAATATATGGATATATACGGAGTATAATATCCGTATACAGATATGTTTTTCCTTTCCTTCCTGCATCTCTGTCACCGCTGCTGCTGCCCGCTCGGACCCATGAAAAGTGCGGGGCGGTAGGTTAATAACGAGGAAGGAGGGGGGCAGGACGACTACCGGTATGCTAAGCTAAGCATCGGCAGCTCCCCTACCAGCATACAATACCGGTACAGAGTGTTGTTACTAAGGCAAGTACGAAGTGGTGTAGGTATCTCATGTAAGTAAACTCGGTGTGTTTGTACATGCCTTACTCGGGCAAGAAAGAGGGAAGCAAGAGCGACAGATGCCTTCCTCGGTGTGAGCCTTGAGAGCCGGGGATCGGATCTCGCTTAACCCGGCGTCCATGCACACACTCGACGGAAGGGCCATTCCTCACCGACTCTTGACACAGAATCAGAATCTCCATTACGTACGCCTACGCCCGTCCGCACCTATTCGCCCATCGGTGAGCTATCGGACACACCAATGCTTTCCAGCAGGCATAACATAGCTTACGAGACGAGGCTTGAATGACGTCCCGTGCCTTTGCCTGTGTCAGACTTCTTGCCCAGCGATCCATTCATTCACCGTTCCATGCTTGCTTGCTCGCTGCCATCGCCGCCCAATGACAACACAGGACAGGCAAACGCCATGTAATGCAATTGCCTGCCATGACAACCTATTCTTGTCCTTCTGCCAAGGAGACCGTAATGCGCTCAGGTCTGCCGTCAATTCTGGAGATCGCCAGGCCGCAGGGCCGGGGGCATCCCGCGTGAATCGCGGCCGAGAGTTCGTCCTTCCACACACACACACACACACACACACACACACACACACACACACACACAGTGGACAGGATTAGTTGGTGTTTCAAATGCCCTGGAGATTCTCGGGAAGTAGAGGAGGTAATGAAGAGGGAGCAGCATCACGTCGCTCCAAGCCTCCCCAGGCCCTCGTCACGAACTTGTCGCGGCCGGAGTTTCCCCACGCGTCCGTCCCACTTGAGCCAGAAAACAAAACCATAACACGGCAAACCGCATGTTGAATCATGATCAAGCTGTCGCCGCCGCCGCTGCTGCTGCTACAATACCGGTAGAGTAATGCTGTGCACGGATCCTTGCCGTATAGGGAAAGCGGTCGGATGATAGCCCGCGCCATGCCCTTTTGGGACGACTAGGTGCGATAACTCTGCGAAGCTCTTATCGCGACCAAGCGGTAAAATTTCCATTAACCTCATTCCCGGCCCCGGATTCAAGGTACACGATACGAGGCATTGCGAGCCGCCGGCTTCTTCGACCGCATCCTTTTCTGTGATGCCCCCATTGTCGTTTGCCGAATCTCTGTAACATCCAATACCTTTTCCGCCCGGCCCATACTCTGAACCATGGCGGACTCCAAACCTACGCCGCCCGAGGTGAGCAAAAGCCATGATCCTATCGCATAGTCTCTTTTTGTCACCCTTTCATAGGAGACTAACATGGGAATCTCTCTCTCTCTCTCTTCAGGCGGTCGCAACCTCGAACCCGACCCCCTCAACGTCTGCCACGGCCACGACCACGAACACGACCGCCACCGCCTCGGCCGCTGAGGGCTACAAAGCCGCGAAACCGAACCCCGTATGGCAGATGATGGGCCTCCGCGGGCCCCCGAAGCGCCTCCCCTCGCGCAACTGGATGATCTTCCTCTCCCTGACGGGCGCCTTCTCCGCCGCCATCATCTACGACAAGCGCGAGAAGAACCGTGCCACCGCCCGCTGGGCCCGCGCCGTCGCGCCCCTTGCCCGGGAGCCCGTCGGCAGCCCCTCCCAGATGCCGCGCAAGCTCACCATCCTCCTCGAGGCGCCCCCTGGCGACGGCCTGCGCGTCGCCCAGGACCACTTTCTCGAGTACGTCAAGCCCATCCTGGCCGCCTCCGGCCTCGACTGGGACTTCGTCCAGGGCCGCCAGCAGGGCGACGTCCGCGCCGCCGTCGCCGAGAAGATCCGCCGCCGCCGCTCCCGCGACGAGCGGCCCGACCAAGAGCTGCTGCCCACCGAGGAGAACCTCCGCGACGCCGTGCGCCGGAAGAACGGCGTCCCCGAGTACGACGGTCCCGCCGGCGATATCGTCATCGGTCGCCACACCTGGAAAGAGTACGTCCGCGGCCTGCACGAGGGCTGGCTCGGCCCCCTCGACCCGCCGCCCAAGCCCGAGGCCGCCGTCCCAACCACCTCTTCTTCGCAGACCGCCGAAGGCGATGACGCCCTCGCCGGCAGCACTGAAGGAGAAAAAAAGGACGACGAACCCCCCAAGGAGGAAGAAAAGAAGCCCGACCGCCCGCCCCAGCCGGTCCCCCACAACACCCCCCTCGACTACGCGGCCTCCCACCTGCCCCCGCACATTCCCGACGAGTTCTCCCCGTCGGACGCCATCCCCTTCCCGCACCTCCTCGGCTTCGCCGGCACCTTGACCCGCCTGCAGCGCTTCCTCACCCGCCGCCGCCTCGCCGACGACATCGGCCGCCAGGTCGCCGCCGCCTGCTTCGCCACCTCGCGCGAGTGGCGCGGCGACGAGGAAGAGCAGCAGCGCGCCCTCGAGCACGAGCAGGCCAACTGGGTCAAGAGCGTGTGGAAGGAGGCCGCCGAGGCGCCCGAGTCCGCCGACGAGGCGGAGCGCGCCAAGGAGCGCGTCTGGACGAGCCCCGTCGTCGTCGACCCGCGCATCGCCGGGCGCATGCGCCGCTTCGAGATGCGTCCGGAGGACGAGGAGCGCGCGCGCCAGATCGTCGTGCCCGAGGAGGAGGTCGAGGGCTGGATCAAGGGCAGCCTGCGGTCGCTGGGCCGCTGGGCCCGGGACGCCGTCAGCGGCGGCCGGCCCAAGGGCCCCAACGTCGGCGACATTGACGAGTGAGACCCGGGAGGAGAGATGTGTGTGAGGAAGCGAGAGATAGATGTATGACTAACTATACCCCGGCCGCCAGGGGGGGGGACAAACCCATATTGTAATTCTAGCTTGTAGTTTGATCATGTTACCGGGGGCGCGTGCGTGCATGGATGGCGATGGGCAGGGCATTATAGACTTGGTTTTGCCGGGCAAAGAAAAAAAAGGCTCGCCCGTCGATATGACGAATATTACCGTACACTCTCCTCTTTTCTCCTTTTCTTTTCTTTTTTCCCCCCGTCCACCTAGCGTTTCGTCGTCTACATCAATCGTGAGTTTTTTCGTGCATGCGTAGCCCCCCCTTCCCCGTTTTAGTCGTCTGGCAATGGCCCCCCCCCCGTCACCTTTCGCACAAATTCCTCCCTTCGTTTCTTCCCCGTCCGTCCCCCGGTCAATCGTCGTCCGAGTCCGAGCCGTACGCCACGAGGCCCAGCTTCTTCGCCTTGGCCGCCGGCGGCGCGGGCGGGCTTGCCTTCGCGGCGTCCTCCTTCTTCTCACCACCGTCCTGGGCAGCCGTCGCCACCGCCGCCGCCGCAGCAGCAGCAGCAGCAGCAGCAGCCTTCTCCCCGACCGACGTCTTCCTCTCCGCTGCATCCTTCTCCTCGACCCTCTTCACCCCGAACCCCCCCTTCTCCCTCTTCCTCCGCTTCCTCGGCCCGACAGCCCACTCCTCCTCCGCTTTGCCCGCGCCGTCGTCCCGGGCCCCGGACACGCCCCCCGCCGCCGCGGCTCCCCCGTCTGCTCCCCCCCCTCCTCCTTCGGATGCATCGTTGTCGTCGTCGCCGTCACCGGGCCTCTTCTGGCCCTGGCCCTGTGCCCGCCGGAACGCCGCGAGCCCTTCCTCCGTCTCCCGCCGCACCCGCTCCTCCTCGGCGCGCTTCGCCTCGCGCACCTCGTCCAGGAACTCGATCTCGTCGTCGTCGAGCGCGCGGAACTGGTTCCGGATCTTGTTGGCCTCCTCGAACGCGGCCTGCTTGGCGGCTGTTGGTTCCCCACCCCCAATGTCAGTATCGGTGTCAGTGCCAGTGCCAGTGTCAGTCTGGTGCTAATCAACAGACAAACAATCAGGAACCCCCTCGTTCAAAATACAAACGCCCACTGTTTGGAGAGGCAGGGATGGGGAACAGCAGTGTGCGTGAGATTGCGTGACAGTGGACAGTGGACAGTGGACAGTGAACAGTGAACAAGTGACAGAGAGAGGGGGCGCGACTCACCCTTGTTCGCCTGCAACACATCGTACAGGCTCCTCTCCCCGCCCTCGACGCTCTTGACCCGCGCCTCTTCCCTCCGCTTCCTCTCGGCCTCGAGCTCCCTCTGCACAATCTCCCACTCTGCCTTCTTCTTCGCCTCGACGGCGGCGGCGGCGGTGCCGTCTCCGTTCTTCGCCTCCTCGGCGACGACGACCTCGCCCGTCTTGACGTCGATCGCACCCGCCGACACGAAACGCGACATCCTTTTTCTTTTTCTCTTTCCTTTCCTCGAGAGCCTCGCCACGTATCTCTTTAACCTCAAACGTTTCCCCCCTTCTTTGCGCCTCTTTCTCCTCTAATCCCCTTCAAATGAGACTTGGGGGGGAGGAAGGCTCTCGATATCCCAGTGCCTTCCGAATAGGCGAGAAGGGTGGAAGGGTTGAGACACGTGACGGCGACAGCAGCAAATATAAGAGGAATAAAAAAGGGACCTCGACTCAGAACTTTATTTAAGCCTTCTCACAACGCGATCGTCCGACGTCTTTTGAGCTGGCAGATCTGAGCAGTAGGAGCAAAATGGCCCTCGAATCGGTAAAGTCTCCGGTCGCACGGATGGGCCAAGATGTGTACCGGTATGTGAGTGTGAGAACCGCTGGCCTGGGTTTGAGGGGAGAACAGGTATGCAAAGGACGGCCGTGCGTCGAAATCCGCGCGAATCACACGACGCGCTCCACATGTGGTGCGTGGTTGCGCAACAAGTCGGCTCAATCTGGCATAAAGAAAGAAGAAGAATATACTACCCTTACTACCTGTTCTAGTGCACCCTATAGGCTATGGCTTGAAAGTAACTAAATGTTATTTATATAAACTTCCTTGGAGTATTATCATCTTGTATACTGAAATACTATATTAAACTCGGATTCGGGCGAAATGAGAACTCAAAGTACTAGCCAAAGTCTTTTTTTCTCCTGCAAAACTCTTTTTTTTTTCTCTTATACTCGAGATGCCTTGTTTCAATTGTCCTGGATACGTCCTTTCCAGGCCGAAACTGTCCTCTTTTCTCGCCAGCTTGCCCGTCCTCGCTTGTCACTTTAGACTTCTCGTCGCCCCTTCACGCTCTTCCATTCCATTGTAAAGAATTCCAGCGCCGATAATAGACACCCATCTGATTGCCTCGTTGTAGTTTGTTATGACCCAACAAGTTACAGGCGACGTTAGCCCCACCAAGGCGGAAGCGTGGGCAACACAGCCTTTGTACCACCAAGACAACCAGGATCATTATACAGATGACTCCCCAGAAGGAAGAACTATAGTACAAGTCACGTGATAATAAGAAGGACTAACAAGCAATAAGCGCTCCAGGTAAAGGACCAACTAGTCAAAGTTGCTCCACAATAAAGGACTAATAGGTAGCTATTGCTCTATAGCACACTAACAGGATTATAGACTTGTATATAGGATAGACTTAGACGCACTTAAGGACAGACTTCTATAGCTCTTTAGTAATTAACTTTATAATACATTCTCTGAATACCTTTTAGGATCTAACTCTAGTAATTTATTAACAAGAGCTATGTAAGCTACCTTTACAACTATTAACTACCTGACTAATTACTAAGTGATTAATAAGCTAGTAAGCCTATGTTACTGTAACTGAGTATTGACCTTAGCTATACTATTAGCGGAAACCCTACTGTCGGATTACTGACTGTAACATAGTTGATAAGCACCGTAGGCAGGTCTGCTGCGGGCACGGTATTGCGCAGGGCCGTTGCGCCCGTATCCACATTAGTTTGCGAATCCAAGTCCTAGAATCCAATCCAGCTCCGGTGCCCATATTGACCTTGAACGTGGAAAGAAGCCCTTCGCCTACTGGCATTAAAACGGAGGAGAGCATGGTGAAGGGCGTGTAGTAGCCTTGGCGACTTACGAGCTGGCTGGACAGCAGGCTTAGTACTACAAAGGAGATGACAAGTAGGAGGGTGGCGATTCTAGACTGCACAGCGGTCCTGGTCTGGATAATCTAAGGGAGGTATTAGACGAGGAGGAGCATTCTTGACGCAAAGAAAACATGTACTACATGGCCTCACCCACAGGAGCGCAACCAGCAGACAGATCAACAAGGGAAAGAGGAACAGCTTGCCCAAAGGTCCAGTTTCGCCAGCTACTGCAGGATCGTAGGCCCAGAACAGCTACCGGAGTGGGCTTCAAAGCGAAGAAGATGACGACCATGGCCGCGCCGCCGGTGGCTTGTTTTGGCCTGCTGACATTTCCAACCGTACCAGCAAATATCATCACCAACTGGACGCGGAACTCAGGCAAGGCTATCGCAACGGGCTTCAACAAACAAACAGCACAGTCCATCGTTTCTGTTCATCACGTCACTACACACCATGGGCTTGCGTGTAAAAAAAGAATCCACCCATCGATCCAGCCATTTACCTTCCAGGTCTGGATTCCATTCATCACCACCCCTCATGACCAACGACACTAGAGAGCCCATCCACATGCCCTGTCGGCGGGGGCAGTCATACCAAGTCGGGCGTGCCTCCACTTTTTGCGACTTGCACAAACGGCCCCCTTGCAAGCGGCCCAGCTCAGCCCGCCGGCAAAGACGTAGTATAGAGCTAGTGTTCCCGGGCGGGAGGGCCCATTGGCGGAAGATCTGGGGGGATGTGCCTGACGTGTGTCGAGGAGGATGGGGACGACCACTAACGAGAGGGGCTCATTATGGCACCAGGGGGGGGGGGGGTTCATTGGACAAGAGGAAGCACATGCGACGTGGAATATAAGGCGTCGATTACTGCCCGTAGTTAACAACGCCTTCGTTTTCGCGTGACAGTTATGAGCCCAGCTTGCCCGCTTCATACCTTGATAGTCTGACAGCAGGAATGAAGCCGAAGTCTCAAAACACCATAGGTTTGATTCCCACAATCGGCCAAGGATTCCAAGCGAAACACTCTACGTCTAACCGGAGCGTTACAGTCTAGACCGCATATGCTCGATGAGGCCTCGCACTATAAAAGCGTATTTGGTCCCACTTGTATCAAACTTGGGGGAGAGGGGGCCACGTAGGATATACTATGGTGTGACGTGTAAGTAAAACTCCCTAACAGGTAGTGTGGAGTTTATGACCCACGTACGCGAGACTCTCACTGGCCAGAATTATGGTGGATGTGCACAAGAACCTCAAAGTATCGTCGCCGAGATAATCAAAAAAAAAGCACGGCCATATCTACCTGACGAGGGGGTTAACTTTGGCCTAATACCATAGTAGTTAATTACTGCGTGTAATCAACGACACCGCTTGTTTTCTGCGTGACGGATTGGTGTTGGAAATGCGGAGGCAGCTCCACCTGTGAGAAAGCAACAAGTCGGTAAGGTTCGACTACGGGCGTTGAGGGTTACGACTTGCTTGGCCACGATGGCTTTGGTTTGTTCAAAGAGCGCTGATATGTAAAGTAGCATGAGGCGCCCTGTCCATATGCTTGAGCCGGTAGGAGTTGCGTTGAGGACACGGCTTTTTTTTCTTTCTTTTTCCTTCTCCTTTTTGAAGTCATCCTCAACGTCGGTTCTACGTTGAATCCTGTGGGAAACCCAAAGACCAAGAGCCTGGGGTTTGTAGGGGGTATCAGGTGGTCCTGATCTCGCATTTCTCTTGCACGCCTAGTAGTACAAAGGCGGAAAGGATGGGCGTGTCGATCACTGACATTCCGCCTCTTCCCAAAGGTCCCAGTACTGTGGTAACCTATGCCCCTGCAAAAGTTAAAGTTTGGTTCGACGGACTGGTTACGCGGTGTCGGAGTGCTGATTTTGGTCGACGGGTTTCATTTATACGAGTCATTGATTCAGTACGTCGTACCACACGATTCAGCCATGTTGCTGCCAGAAATAACGACGCAACCTCCCATACGAATAACCCATACACCTCGGACTATATATTCCAGCTCAAAGCCGCAGCCAATCGAGCTCCCTCTCGTCCACAACCTTTTCTATATCCTCTTATCACAGTCAAAGCTACTCAGGCTTACACACATCAACCATGTACTCTCCCAAGTTCATCCTCAGTGTCTTCACTGCCCTTTTGATTCCCAGCCTTGGGGTATATGCCCAACTGCCTGCGGGCTGCCAGGAGTACGGTAGTCCCGGTAAGAGCTGTCCACTCTTCGTATATATATATATATATATATATATATATATATATATATATATATACATTGTCACATTTCCGCAGTTAGTCTAGGCATTCGGTCGTCCTAACAATTGACAGGTGCCCTTGGACAGAACAATTGCCCAAGCGGCCAAAAGTTCTGTGGTGGTGGTCCAAGTGGAGGTCTTTCATGGGTCTGCTGCCCGAACAGTGTCGCTTGTTAAGCATTCTTCTGATCACGAAAAAGAAGGGAAAGGGTATGTTGAGTACTTTGGCGAAAGAAAAAAGAAGTGAAAAACCAAGATACTAACATTATCTACAGACCTGACGCATATGGCCGTAGGTGGAGCTGGCCCCTGGGCAACGTCACGTATGGCCGGTACCTAAGTACGCATATTGGGTACATCCACTAGTTGTTAGATATACGGCACTTCTAGGACTGTTTAGTTCACCAAATTCCAAATGCTTTTAAGAGTCTACTTGAAGATTCAACGTTTTGATTTGACACTTTCCCTACCCAGAAGTTGAAAAATGACACCGCCCTCCCGGCAGCCGTTCCGGGATCTAGCGGGGCAAATAGGCTGTAGGAGCTGCTGGGCAATAGCACGGCAGCGGCGCGAAGAAACGTAGTGAAAGATTCACGAGAGCAAACAATACTTGCGCAACGAAACGATGCAATAAAGCTATACACAATGACACAAGGAAAGCTAGGTATAGGCCAACTGTAGTCTATCAAGACTGACCTCCTCTGAGGACGTAAGTCCTTGGCAAGGTCGACTATATATACATGATGGGCACGTGAGCAAACATATCTGTCCTATGATGGCCTATGACAAAGGGGGGGGGAAAAGAATTGAAAAAAGTTAAAAAATCTATTCAACTGGAGTAAACTAGTCACAAGCCACTGTAGGATGCGTAATAATCATCAAGGCACTGGCGAAGCGGTTCTATTGCGGCGGAAGGGACGTGGGTTTCTAGGATGTGTTGTCACTCCTCGCGCCGTCTTCCAGCCGCTTTCTATCAACGAAGGAGACGGGCGGGCTCTATCAACACGACGGTGCAGCTGTCTGCGGCAACGTCCCCAAATAGCGGTACAGGCAACAAGCAGCCGGGATCAATGCTTGGTAGCAAGGCTGAACAAGAACAAGAACACAGAAGGGGGGTGCGTGCTGACCCAGATAGTTGCCATAGAGCGTCACTACAAGTAGGCGTAAGCAAGTCATCTTGATGTGTTTTGTGTATTTTTTGTTTGGTTATCTAGGACTGCCACCTTTCCCCGTACTTGACAGGTGCCATCAATCACCATGTGAGAATTCCATTTGTATCCTTGCTTTTCCTTCCAGTAGTTTCATTCTTCCCAAGAACCCCATTTCAACCCATATCCTATGGCTGATGGCTCGCAAGCTGCCCTTTTAGCATAACGGTATGCTCTCTTACCAGCAATGCTGAGGTACCTTGGCGAAGGCTTGGGCCAATCCTAAATAAACCCTTTCTCGTCGTCATAAACATGTAAAGCCGCACCAATCCATCGCTGCAGCCAAAAGAAGAAAACCTCGTTATCCTTCTCCTACATCAGCATCTCAACTCCTTGTCCTTGACACTCAAACGAATGCCGAATTTGACACCGAAGGGAAGATAAAAATAAACGTCTAAGAATGTCATGAACAGTAAAGGGTGGTGAAAGAGCGGCTTTCTGCCTTCTTCACCATGAGTGTGGTAAAGAGAGGGCGAAAACACATGCCAACCAAACAGGAAATGCATAATGACAAAGTGAAGAGATAAAACTCCAGACGTTTCCTGGAGGGATTGCCTCCCACTTGACCAAAAACCACGATGCAGAACACCTCTCCATGGTAGTCCAGTCTTTTTTTTTTCCATTCTCGCGAAACACAGATGCCCGCGTATAACCAGCCAAGTAAACACATGATCCGCAAGTAGCCTTTGCTGAAGTGCCACTTCTTTTTTTCCCCCGTCTCGTGCCGACACAGCAGGCCTGCGTCTTCTTTCGACTATGTCGGCCTTGCCGGTTTAGTCCACACTGCATCCATCCGATCCTACTCTAGACCGAAGACAGTGTTGTGCCGAAAACAAGGTAAAGTTACAAGAAACACGTATGGTTTTGTGAGGTGCCACAAAAGAAACTGCGGGGTGGGTAGGCGGGTTTTGTCGAGCATCTCGCTGTCCTGGTGCGCAGTCAGGCGCACAGAGATGATGAGGCTTTTTTTGGCAGCGTGTACTGTGTTGCTGACCCGATCGTACTAGACCTCGACCGACTCATGTCGAAGCTGTTTCGTCAACCAAGACATGCTTTGCCCCACGTTCAAAACCATAAAGACACAAGCAAAAAAGCTCTGCCGGCCAACCCACATCCACAAAAGAAAAATACACCGCCACAAACTCTATTGAGAAAACTCCGGGGAAATTGAGACGGGCGACCTGACAACGCCGATGAGTTTATCCGTATACCAAGGGGAAAGAATTAAAGAAATATGTCATTAAGGGCTGCAGCCAGAGGATCGATAGACCATCCGTCGTCCGACGCAACAAAGTTCGAAATTCCGAGGAGGAATCCATAGCCGAATTTGGATGCGTACATCAGAACTGGAGGGTCGAAACCATGCCGTATGCCTGCCCATGTGTCGTAAAGTCGAATTCCGACGTGGGGGACCATTCGGTCAAATAACCGCTTCTTTCGGTTTCTCGTCGTGAGAGGGTATCTGAAGAATGCAAATGTATCGTCATGCCAGAAAAAAAAAAGAAAAACAAAAAGCCTGCGTCTCCGGTGACGCTAGACCTCCCAAACTTTTCCGATAGTAGAAATTTCTTCCAGTTTCGTAGGGCGGCGATGGCCGGACCAGGCATCGCGATGAGGTTAGCCCATGACAGGCTGACCGAAGCTGGGGTGCGCAAAGTAGGCGGATGGCTTCGCGGTAGGCCCGACGCAGGTTGCACAGCTACACTCTGCAACACCGTGCTCCCAGATATTTTGCGGGTAGTTGTAGTGCCCAGAGAAGGCCTGCTGGTTGTGGCGGTGACCGTAGTAGTGAGACGGCTGTTGGTAACGCGTGTTCCACTGACCGTTGGCAGCTGCCTGAGAAAACCAGTCGTTGTAACGGGCATTAGCTGAAGTCGCAGAGTTGATGTACTCGGGTGTGCCGTAGCCAGAGTCCGGTGGGGTGAGCGGGGCGGATGGCCAATTCCAGCTACCGTACTGGTGACAGGCCAGCTCGTTGCGCTTGATGGCCTCGTAGCGCTCATATTCAGCCGCCTGCTGCTGAACAAACGTATGATACGCAGATCGTCCTCCGTACCGGTTGATGCTGGTGTCGATGGCCGGCACAAGTCTCTCCCGGCTGGCCCTGGCAGCGGCCTGATCCTTGAGGACCTTCCAGTCATCCCAACTGGTAAGCCAAGCCTTGTAGTCGGCGCTATAATCCAGGTTGACGTAGAGGCACCAGCCAGACTGCTCCAGCCACTCATGTTCCAGAGCGTTGAGCTCAGCTACGGGGATGCCGCTCACCTCAGACCACGAACGGTTCTGGAAGGTGTTGTCGTCCAAGAACTTGCTGCCAAGCAGCAGCGAGACCGTCAACATGCGCCAAACCTGGCCCTCGGGTACCGTATAGGTAGGATTGTTCTGCTTCAGCGTGTTGACCCGCTTCGCGAGGTAGTTCATTCCGAGAAGAATAGTGCTCTTGGGCAGTCTCGTGGAAGACAGGATCTGCGAGACGAACTTGCGAAAGGGGGGTGTGACGGCGGTCGTCGACAACGGCATGACCACACGAGTGGCCATCTCGGCGACAAACTCGGCCATTTGGTCGACCTCGTAATCGAGGACGGCACAGACGCCTCCGGGCATGATGGCGGTGATGGTGGGGGTTCCGACGAAGATCGGGGAAGGACCTTTGTCGGGGTGAGAAGATTGCTCGAGGCACTCGGATAGAACACTTGGCAAGTGGAACGAGGACCGCAACGTGCTAGTGGTGTTGTCCAAGGCCTAAAGAGACGAGGTGCCGGGTTGGTGAGCGGGTGAGTGACGAGCCCCTAGTAATTGCGAATAGCCATCAAGGGTGTGATCGTGTTGACAGCGGAAGGCGGACTTCTAGTAGTCGAGGATAAATGAAGGAAATATGCTGCGGATCGAGGATAGTTCACAGATCGAAACCGCCCAGGAAATGAAGAATCTTCGCGCGGAAACGGATGATGTGATGGCTGACTCGGAATGGATGCTTGAACGGAGGATAATGGTCGAGGCGTTAGAAGAACCAAGGGCCGCCAGACACGGGACGAAGAAAGTCGGGCAGAAAGGGAAAAGCCGGAGCTAGCTTTGTCTGCGAGTGGTAACTGATCAGCGAGAGTGCCCTACAAGAAGAAGAAAAAAAAAACTTTGACTGTCTGTGCCTGAGTCTGACACACAAGCTTCGTCGAATGATGCGTCAAGTGCTGGCGGGCCGGTGTTGGAGTGAAGAGTTGCTGTGAGGCAACAAGGAAAGGGTGTTCCCTGCGGAAATACAATGCAACATGTGCTAGGTTGCGCCAGCACACTGGGCACAGAGAGGCAACACCTAAGCAATGTTGGACGGTAGGAGACGCAGACAAAGGGGGTGATGACGGAATGACTGGGTTGCTATCCTATTGCGAAATCGAGTACACCGCGTCACGGTCGTGCCCTGTGTCGGGAAGAGGAGTGATTCGCCGCCACGACGTAGGCGAAATGGTCTGTTGAAGCTCATGTGCAGACTATGGCGGCAACATATTTTTGAGACTTGGAACTTTTCGAAATAAAAAGCTTACCTCAAGGAAGGAAAACAAGAGAGGGTTGATCGGGACACGGAGGCGGAGGGACTTCGTTGGGTGGTTAATTCGGTCGTTGAGCGCTCGCGCGGTGATGTCGACCGACGGTGTTCTTTTGGATCAAACAAGAGTATCAACTCGGGTTGTGATGGTGGTCGGGCTGGGGTGAATCGGACAACGAGAGTCGAACCGAATCGGCTTCGCGTCGAGAGGGAGAGGGAGAGGAAGAGGGAGGGAGATAAGAGGGACGAGAACCTGAATCCTGGGTTGTCGACGACTTGGATGAGAGTATCGTGCAAAAGTCGAGGACGAAGGATTTCGTCGGGGTACGGCGGATTCGAGGGTTGGGTAGAGAGGGAAAAGAGAATTTGGAGGATGGGAGGGGAGGGGAGAGGAAAGGAATAAAGTCGGAAAAGAAGAATTTCGAGGAGTGAAATGGATGGGATGGGGATGGGAGAGAAGGACGGGGGGATGGGGGTGTGAGGATGTAAAGTGGAGAGGAATGATGGCGGCGTGCGTGTGTGAATGGAGGCGAGAGGGGGGGGGGGGAGAGGAGACCGGGAGGGCGAAGTGAGTGAAGAAAAGAAGGGGGGGGGGGGGGGTATACACTACAGCGGTTCGTAACGTAGGTAAGGCAGGCAGGTACGACTAGGTAGGTAAGTAGGTAGGTGATAGGTGGGCAGGCGGGATGGGATGGGCAAAAGTAGCAGGAGAGGTACTCTTCGGGGCAAAGCTAGGTATCGGTGCATCGAAAAAGAGGAGGTCGGTACTTGTTGGCGACACGACACGACAAGGGCAAAACAGCAGGGCAGGGAAAGTGGGCTCGCGCTGGGCTGGTCGGGAGGGGGGACGCTGGCAGGCAGGCGCAGGCAGACGCAGACTGGGAAAGGAAGGGACCCGACCCGGTAGCAGAAATACGAATACCTACGCAGCATGTACTTCGTACTCTGTAGCAGAACCAGCACCCACCGTTTGGGACCCCGGGGAGATAATGGACCAATACAAGCCAGCAAATAATAGATGAATGTAAAATACAATAACAGAACCAAGAGCATTCGTGCCCTCGCGCGGCACTGGCATAGCATTTTCCTTAAACCGAGCAGCCGCTGTCCCTGTCTACAAGCTATGTTGTGCATTAATCACCAGCGAGACGAGACGGATAGGTGAGAGATAGACAATGGATCAAGGTAGGTACCAGGTATTGGAATTATTCCAATACAGACAGGATCGGTAGCAGCACCATAGTACGTCGCACACAATACACTCGATTACACCCATGTGCCCCCGACAGGATGGTTTTTCCTCTTGGCCGCCGCCTCTCTCCCTCTCCCTTTCTCTAATTACATCCTAGACTGTTGGGGAGTCGGAACTGGCGGACTGGGCTGGAACGAGGACGGAGACGGGGACGGTGACAGGGACGAGGGGGGGGGGGTGGAGGAGAGGGTGCTTAGGTGCAACAAGACTGGACAGTGGTCGTCGTTGCAACCCCCCCGACGTAGCTTTGGCCAAGTCGGCGGCGTTGGCTTTGGCACTCTGAGGAAGGGGGAGCATTGGCAGCATGTTCCAGAGGCAAGGGAAGGTCAGAGTCAAAGAAAATGATAAAAAAAAATAAAAAAAAGGATAGAAGGGTCTGGACGTGGAGACGACAGGGTGACTGGCTCCGACGGGACCACACGCTAAAAGAAGGGTACGGAGATACTTCGTCATCGGGTCGAGTGCGATGTCTGTATGTATATATGTATGTATGTACGTACTTGTCTAGCTTACTTTGCATTTGTATCCGTGGACCCATAAGTGAGAATTGAGTGTGTGGGTTTCAACCCAGCGCCTTCAGATTGGACATTGTCAAAGAGGGAATATGAGCGCCGTCTGTCCCTTCCTGCCTCCTCAACACCATATTCCCGAAAGAAAAGGGACAGGATATAAAAATAAAAAACAAAATACAAGTAGAGTAAAATAAAAAGGACGAGAAATGACTGGAGCTTGCCGCTCATTGGCTCTGCGATTTTGTCATGGTTCATAGACGGTGCTGCTGGGTGGGTGGGCCACTGAAGGAAGTATTGAAAGGAACTCCACGCCCACGGACACGCACACATACACATAGTAGTACACACACTCTCTCATCTCACATTGACGCTGGACTCATCAGTCACCGGTTTCGAGTGTGGGTGGCTGGCCCATTGGACGGATGGACCAGTGGATGTGTGTGGCTGTCGGTGGGCGGAAAGGAACTTCCGCAGGCGCCTGCACCGACACCACCCGACGCAGCACACACACGCACACACACACACACACACACAACGAGGTCAGTCAGGTACACACTACTCTACTTACTGCCTTGGTATCTGGACAGAGTTACTGCACCAGGCAACATAATTCGGCGTGCGGGAGAGAGAGTGTGTGAGTGTGTGAGAGAGTCACGCATCGCTCGTCCATTCGCCCATGGCCTGAGGGTGTGTCTCAATGCGGGAAACTAAGTGCCAGCTGGAAGCTTAGGAACGGCAGGAGCAGGAGGAGCAGGAGGAGCAGGACGGAGCAGGAGCAGGAACAGTAGCTGGTGCTCCTTCCACATCAATAGAAACATGACAGGTACGCGGGCGGGTGGACGGGCAGGCGCGGGAGAGGAAGCAGAGGAAGGAGAGGAAGGAGATGACCAGGTGCGCGCGTCAACCAGCAGGAAGAACCACAAAGGAGAAGGAGGCGTCAGCCAGGAAGTGGCAGCAGAGGCAGGGGTGGCAGGGGTGGGCAACAACTGCAGTATCGCATCTGCACCCCCTTAGCGCTGCTGCCGCTGTTGCTGCCGCTGTTTCTGTTTCTGTTTTGCTATGCTCGCTCTGCCCTCCGGCGCTCCTGCCTTTGCGAGCTGTGTGCTGCCTTCCCTGGTGCACCCTCCCAGTTCAATATGGGTCCTGAGGCAAAGTCGACGTCGGGAACCTGATTGGCCGGGTCTCGGTCGGGTAAAACCCAGCGCTACAACGCGACCACGGCACTCCAGCCATGATAAGAATAAAAACAAAAAATAAATTAAAAAACCATCACAGACTAGGGCGACGATGCACCGGAGAGTAAAGCCCGGCACCAAGAGAGTGAGTGAGTCTGAGACCGAGACTTGCCCGACCCGACGGGGACTGACGATGACAACGAGCCTGGCATGCCAGATGATTACACACACACACACACACACACACACACACACACACTCTGCGCCATCCGCTTTGCGCCATTCGCTGAACACGGCACAAACGTCCTTCGTGGCAGCAATGGAGACCCGGAGAATACTGCAAGCCAGGTGCATGGCGGAGAACGTTGATTGGGGGCACCACGCCAGAAAGCAACGCTGACACAGTTCGATAACAACAATGACAGCTCAGCGCCGTTCCTGTAGCCCTCGTCCTCGCCCTACGCCCCCACTGCGAACCTCCGTCTTCGTCTCCGGACATCATCCGGCCATACATACACACCGCGGCGGAACAAAGAACGGATACATTACACCGTTCATGCCATGGTTCGCTTTTGGTCTACCGCGTACGGATGACTCTGTCTCCAGCATCGTGCCGTCAATGGTCGCCTCCCATCGAACAGCTATCCGTACACAACACAACGCCCCATTCCATACCAACTCCCGTAGTCCTTGTCGAACACGCCCTGGCGTCCGAAACAAACAAAAACGCCACCAGGTCATCTGAGCAAAAGAGAGCGACGGGAAAGGGGAGGGAGAAAAAAAAAATCGTTAATGGCGGTTCGGCTTCAAGTTGGGATGACCCAGTTTCTAAAAGGCTTCCAAATGTATTCGACAGTATTGGGCTAGCCTTGTGCAATTTGTGCCAGTGGCCTGTACCTTGCATACGGGCTAGGGAGGCTGGTTTGTCGCGGGCAGCCCAGGTACCGGTACTCGTATCAAATCCGCCTCACCAAGGTAATCTGCCTGGCACCTTTTTCCCTTCTCAAGGTCCTCCTCCCTCATCCATGACCATGCCGCTTGGCTGCTGACCGCCTCTGCAGAGCACCCTCTCCCTTTTTCGTCCTCGGCGCCCTCTGCATCGCCTTGGTCCCCAGTTCAGTGTCTTGCTACGTACTACTAGTATGTACGGCGATACGCATCTCATCCCAGCGGGGCTTACCAGGCAGCCCTGACCAAGACCACGCACCAGACCAGACCAGATCAAACCGGGCCAGACCAGGACCAGATGTGTGTGGACTTTGCAGGAGACTCACCCACACGCACCAAAGCACACCCTGGCACCACGGCGACACTGGACGGGGGGAAGGGGAGGGGTCATCTCTTCCTCTGCGCCTTTGACTACGGGCTCTGCTTATTTCGGGGCTCGGCAAACGACACTCCAGGGGGCAACGATCTCCCCCCTGGTCACGCCCCGTTGCCTGCAATTCCGACTGCAAAGGGCAAGGGACAGTCTGTGTCGGTGGACTGTGCCCATCATCCGATCTGCTGGGTGATCACTGCGGCCCAGTCACCACCCAAGGGTGGTCTCTCTCACTCTGTCCATGGCCCAATCCGCGCTGAACCTCCCCAGTCGCAGCACAGCAAATTCCCAGCCGATGACGACGGGATGCACGCTGAGGCACCCACTCACCGTCACCGTACCGATCACTACTAAAAGCATTGTGCCGTGCTAGTGCCAGACTGATATCGACTGTAACAGAGGCATCGAAAGCCCTGATGGTATTTGCCTCACCTTCGCCGCTGTGCTTTTGACTTCGACAACGGAGAACAGCATGTCATCGAGGGATCTCCACCAGGCCATGACCGCTGGGCTCTCCCACAACACGCGAAGCCCTCAGTGTTCGTCAATGTGCTGCTCCGTTTTGCCTCTTCAAGGCGAAGCAGCCTCGAAAGCACCCCAGTTAATGTGGCAGCGAAGGACCAAGCCATTTCCGGCCAGAACGACCCGGGCCAAATTCCATGTCCTGGAATACAAGCGCGGCACTTTGGCACCAGCTTCATTAGACAAAAATTCCTTCCTGCACTCGAAGCACTCTGGATGAAATTGACTGGCTCGCGGAAACTCGAGGCCCATCCAGCCAAGCGCGGCGTTTTGGCATTTGCCTTTTGTTGTTCCCACGGCAAAGACCCAGCGAAAGCTGCAATGATACATGGATTCAACTACCCATTCGTGTCAACTTGGAAGTTGGGTGAGATTGCGGTAGCACGACCAGAAATACCGCACGCTCCACAAACCGGGACACCGTGCCATTTACGGTGCTCAGATGTCCGCCATGGATGCGACTCTGCTTTAGCATCACCCCCCCCCCCCCCCCCCCCCCCCCCCTCGAGGGTGTGCGATTTGACCGCCCCCACTGGCCAAACATGACTGGTACACCGGGGAGGAAGAAGGGGGAAACCCCAATCTCACACGCGCGCGCACATGGCCAAACCACACACGTACGCGCAACCACAGCCAACAGCCAGCTGTTGGCTCGCTTGCCATCCTCCTACGCTGTTCACACGCAAACCAAAACATTGACAGCCCTCGCCATGGCGATCTCGCTTGCCCCCAGCAGCCCAGATGTTGGCCCGGAAGGCATTGCCCTCACGTTCGCGGTTCACGGCTCGCCTCCGGTAGGAGGCAAATGTTTTCTTCTGCCACATCCCCGACACCGATAACCAGGCTGTCCAAATATCACAGCGGCCGCACATCCGGTGTATCACACGAATGATGCCCGGTCAGTAAATCACCGGTCTATTGGTCTCAACCTGCTCATTGGCTGCGAGATCACGGCCTGTCTCCCTTGGCTTGGGCACCGACCTTACACGGGTTTTGCCCGTGTTTTGCTGAGCGACGGCCATCCTCTCGAGCTTCCCGAGTGGCGACGACCTTTTTCCCTTGGCCGCAAACTGGAGAAACCAGACGCCCATGATGCAGGGAACTGCGATGTGCACGGTGCTCCTCTCCTTCATGTCATTCCACCATACGAAAACCCAACCAACTCGTCTCCCGGACCATGTGATATTCAGGGGTGAGAAAAGGCTGGAGCACCCGTGCAGCCATGTTGGTGCACCGCCGACAACACGGAACATATAGGACTCCACTTCGGCTGAGATCTGGTGACGCATTCTCTTCAATGCTGAGCTAACCGGCCAACTTCGTCCTTTGCTCATACGAATGCAACGATCACGTGCCGCCCGGTCTCGTATCGAGGACAGGGGGCAACAGGGCCGCATCACCGACAGGTCAAACAAACCGCCATCCTTTTCCCAGTGAGACATGACATATGGTTGATCTACGGAGTACAGCGGCTGGTTCTCCCTTTAGAAGGCATTGTCCCTATTGGCGCGAGGCATCGAGGCATCCAAATGGAAATTACATGTAGGAACTCCCACCGGCCGCCCTGGCAGTGGTTGCCGTTGGCGACAATGCCAATTCCCCGGGTATTAGTACCGGTAGACCGAATGGGCTGGAGGTATTAAACGTCCAACCTCTGATTGGATGAGACTCCTGCCCTAACACCAGCCTTTCCATCTCCCCAGGACCTTGTCAGCCAGGTAGTCTGCATAACCGAGCCTGCGCCCCAAAACCATCTACGAACTGCCAGCCCTGCGTGAGAAACGGCTTCACCGTTACATCAGGAGTTGTGAAGAAACCAGTTCGATGCTTCTATTCGTTTGTTCGCCAGATCGCTATGGCATGTATCGAGTTACGAGGTTACGCTGGCCTGCACGGGGCAGCTACTGTTTGTCCTGATCATGGTGAGAGAGGCTGCTTCATTGGCACGCGTCTCTTGAACAAAGATTGGTCATCAATACAGGTTGTTCCCGGTTGTCGGCAGCGACTTCCACCAAGAGACTGCTCTCTCTCTGGCTTACAAGTCTGATCAGCCTCGAAGCTTGGAAAGACTTGCGTCGTCGCGTCCACTGCGAGTCAGGGCGAATACCTATGATGGAAAAAGCAAAAACGGACGTAGGGAAACCTAACATGGCGACTCGGTGTGGCATTCCTTCATCCAGCTCAGCCTATCAGATGGGTTCGATCTGAGCAGACAGACAATGCAGCCGGTTGGCCCGGCGGGTCTCAGTCACACACCCCAGGCGTGCGTCAAGAGCGACACAGTGCACCCGCAGATGTTGTCGACAAGAGTGTGTGTGGCCGGCACCCTTGGATCAGGATGTCTCGTCTCGGCCGCTGCCTCGTGTTGAACACACACGCGTGGACCTTAGTAACCCTAGAGAGGTTCTGGCGCAGAATATCAAGACTCCATCACCATGCAGGACGTGACACATGGAACGATTTCCAAGCGCAGCCACCTCGATTGAGATATTTCGCCAGGGAGCCCGGGTTGGCGATCTACGCCTTCCGGTCTGAGTCGTCAGCAAGGTGGTGGTGTTGAGTCAACAGGCTGAGCTCGACGCATGAGATATGAGATGATTTAAGAAGAACGGCATTGAGAGAAAACAGGGTCATAGGAAGGAAGGTCGCAGTGTTCCAAGGATCGAGAGGCACGGCTGCGCCGAACGAGGACGCAACACCAATCCGCCGGCGGGCCAGCAACCGTCTTTAGGGAGGGGGGGCCTCGCTGAGACCTCAGCCATCCATCTCCCTTCCTCCCCAGGCACACAGCGGCCTGTTTCTATGAATATCCATCTCCCTTCTCTAAACTGCGCCATTGGCCGGCTACAACGCTACAAGCCACTAGGGCGGTTGGACCCTGAGAATGGAGTCTCACGAGGACTGACAGCTTGATTGCCTTGGACACGGAGAAAGAGAAGTCTCATGGAGTGAATGACAGCTCATCTCCCGACCCAGTGACCGACCCTCCGTCGCTTGGGTCTGGCGCCTAGGGTCCGTCCCCCCATAAAGCACACACGCACACGTACACACATTAGGATACACAACAACACTACCGGTACGAAGGTCTACGAGATTTTTCGAGACCCACGACACGATGCCATGCCAATATTCTCGTGCCTGCTTCAAGGGTCCATCTCCACCGTTGAATCAGGGCGCCAGCTCAAAAGAGCTTGTACCGAACTCTGGACAGTTTTGGCACCATCTTCCAAGTCTTGTTTTGGCGTTTCCACCATGGTTTCCCCTCTTTTCAGCTTGCCAACAGCCACCGTCAACCGGATCACCTGCATATTGGGCACTCTTCACCGCAACTAATTCTCGAAGAGGGGGCTCCAATCCGATCAGGAGCCCCTCGTGGCTTTTTGCGATACCACGTACGGCCCCACGAATATGTATTCCTAGCTCATGGGTACTGTACCTACTCTGAGCCATTTCAAGAACGTACTAACCGCAATTGCCGACAACGTCGATGCCGAAAGCCACACATCAACGTGCAAGATCCTTGAATGATCCATCATGCTGGTCAAAGTCTGGAGATCATCGTTGGATGGATTGGCTTGAATCCAGGACCGCCAGGCCGGGTAAATACCAATGGCGGCAACTTGTCCAAGCTTCTACATCCTCATTATTAGCAACAACAAACAAAAAAGAGAGGTACTTTGAACAGGGGTTTTTTTTTTTCCTTCCCCCTCTTCCCTGTTCTTCCCGGGTTCAAGGAAAAAGGCTTGACGCCACTGGAAATTTCCGGTCCGCGTAGGCTGATCACGGTTCAACTCGTCGTGGTTGAAAGGGATCTTCTCGAGCCTATCCCTTCTCGAACATGATCTACCACTTTTGACATAGGGAGGCACGGTAGGCCGACCGAAGAAAAGGCCTGTCGTCCGCTATGAGTTATTTCTCGGCCAATCAGCCAACGCCGGCGGGCACAAGAGCAGCTTCGTCATGCCGCTTCCTATATCGTACTTATCCTCCGATGCCTGCCTGCTATGGCATTCGTTCTGGCCCTCTGCGTCCAATCTCAAAAGGTTGAGATCTGATGGCTGGAAGAGCAATCCATCCATTGTCAGTCAATCTCGCGCTACTGCAGCGGTCACCAGCCCAACGCTAGACCGGTCCAGTTGAGTCTCGTGTACCTCCCCAGCCGCCTAGTATATGCACGGAAGGTCGAGCCTGGTGTACCTACATGGTTCGACGGTTAGGCTACCCAATGCTGTGGCATGTCTGCATACGACACGCAGCCAACTCACCCACCCGACGCCCATGGTTCCGTACGGTCAAATGCAGCTATCCTCGGGGGGGGGGACGTCTCACGAGGGCCCTCTCATGGATTGGTGAATCTTTACTAACGCGAGAGCTGGCTTCCTCTGACTGAGGACTGGCCTGCTACCAGCCTTGTTGTTGTCGTCGGGGCTACGGACACACAAACTGACAACCTCGAGGCCTGGGATATGGTACCACTGCATGCATTGTCTAGGGCGCACACGCATCTGACATACTACATGCGATCGTACTGGCCAACGTGCGGGCGTTGGCCGCTGTACAGCAACGCTTCATCATTTATGGGCGTACGTCTCGAAAAAGTCACGAAGAAACCCACTCAGCTTGACCGACAGTTGAGTTGACTGACTCCTGACTTTTGTCCTCGCATTTATTTCCCCGCAGGCGAAACGCCAAAAGTAGATGGTGTGGAACTATTTGGTTACCATTCGTGGTGCCGTCTTCGGCCCCCCCGTTAAAAGAAAAAAAAAATTCCCTCTCTCTCAGCTGCAGAACATCGTGGCCCCATGGAGTCGTTCAAGTCACGACGAGAACACTGCTTAGAAATGCCTTATCTGGGCAGGTATACGGCCGTTCACTGGCCGGGCCTTCTGGAACCGATGGAGCGGACGGTGTGCACCGCCTGCCCCTCCCCCCCCCCCGGTGGAGCCGGTCGATGTGAAAAGAAAAAATGCCGCGCTCCTTCGGAACCTTTTGGAGCGTTGCAGTCCAGTCGTTGCAACCTGCGACCACCCCATATGCAGACGACGGGCGACGGAGGGCGCGTCGGCGCCTGGAGAGGAGCCACGGGGATCCAAACAGAGGTCCAGGAGGCATGTCATACGGATCCCTGGGGAGGAGGGGAGAAATCGGCCCCAACTTGCCCGCCTCGTTCCGCACGACTACACCCAGTCGGGACACGGGCGAAGCTTTCGGCGGAACGCATCACCATCCACCACCATTTCGTTGGTGCTAGTGTAACCATCTTGACGTAGTCTTGTTTGCCACAGCTCGGCCCGTGACCCCCTCAGCTTAGTGTAGGCTCTTCATCCGCCTCCTCCTCATCGGCGTCCTCCTTTTCCTCCTCCAGATCCGCCATGCGACCAAGCCCCCAATAAAGTTTGCCCTTGCCCTGTCTTGTGTGGGGGGACGGGCTAGGTCGATGGGACACACGACATGCACGTAAGTGAGGGTCAGCCAAGGCTTACAGAGCCAGGCGACAACTGGCTAGGTGGATGGCTCCCGTTCGATTCTCTTCTTCGCCCACGGTTTTACGTCGACGACCTGGCTTCGTGACCCCCTCATGACCCTCAAAGCGGTGCTAGGGTGGCGAGGTTGAGCCTGCTATGATGCAGTCCGTTGCCACCGGCATCCGTGCTAACAAAAGCGACATTGGCTCCTACGCAACCACACCCCCTTCCTCCCTTTCTGAAAGCTGCGTTTCCCTCCCCCCGAGTCAAAGTCCCCGGATGCCGACGCCGATGCTGGTGCCTGTGTGGGTAGACTCGGGGCCTCACCCGCCGCGCAGGACACGCGCTTTCTACACTAGAGTACTTGCAGTAGTGTCTCCTATCCTACGGAGGAAAGCGGCAGTGATGGACAAAGGGTCGCGCGACCCCATCCTCCCGGGTCCCTTCTAATACGTCAGGGAGGAGATGGCGATGCATGCCTCTCGGTATGACTTTTTGGGTGAAGCACCGTATACCTCTCTGCCTTGGGGTAACGGCATTCGGAGATCAGATTTGATGGAGATAGACAGAGAGAGAGAGACACGGAGAGAGAGAGAGATCGATCTTGGCAAAGCATCGACGCATAGTCAGCGTGAGAACTGCCGACTGACTGCTTATTGCTATTCTTGCCTCGTTGCACCGCAGGCAGCTGAGTGCTGGATCTGCCGCGCCCCCCACCTCGACGTCGATAGTACCGTTGTCAGGAATCAGTCGTCATCGAACTCCCAATTCGTTGAAGCGCTTACCGCATCCCCCCTCTCCAGGCAGATGTATGCGTGTGTGTGCGCGCGTGCTCCTCCGCACTCATATAAGTACTATGTAGGATCAATGTGTTGCCGCTACCTCTGGGCATGCACTGGATTTAGTATAGCACCGTCTGGTCCTTGCACTGTTTAGAACCATGACTCCCCCCCGCCTCATGGCGTCGGGACGAGCCTGTCTGTCATGGACAAGACAATGGGTTGTCTGGCTGACGACAACCTTTGCTTGCTGGGGGGAAAACAATGACCGCAGCCATGACGGTCATGGCCAGTCGCCACCACGGAGTGGGCATTCATCTATCATCCCATCAACATCGAAACGCGCCTCCCCGCCCAGCCCCTTCTAATGCTAAAGAAAAAGGAAGATGCCGTTCGGTCGTCCACCATGCGCCTCGCGCCAAGCATGGAGCAGCCCCCCCATCCCGCGTTGGTTACGTATCCCGTTGAAAAACCGTCGTTGGGATCCGCGGTATCGGGCGGCGGCGGCTGCGCTGCTGTTCGACGGACGATGACACATGCAATCCCGATTCTGCCGGGAGCGACCATGCAAGCAAGCAAGCGGTGAGAAAGAGGAGATTCTACGCCGCGCGCTGCACGACACGACCTAAAGGGGGTTTGGTGGTGGGGGGAGGGGCGTTCATGTTTTCGATGACGGTTGTCTTTTTCGCCTTTTGCATTGGCTCAGCTTTTTTTTTCCCCTCTCGAGCGGCTACTTTTCCATTTGGAGGGGAAACTTTTTATTTGTTTCTTGCGGTCTGGTTACTGTCTCAGGAAGATGGCAAGGCAGAAAACGTTAAAACAAGGACAAGGTTGGGAGGCTTCTCTACTCCACGCTCGTCTCGTTTTGGAGATGCCCTCTTCTGTCCTCTGTCCTGTCCTGCCCTGCCCCTTTACCCTCGCGTCCTGCGAGGCGAGGCAAAGACGAGGCAAAGACAAGAGGGGGGGCGCGCGCGCGCGCGCGCGTGATCTCGCACTCTTACCCAGGCAAACGTACACCCACGTTCTCACGCACGCTTGGCTGCGAGCGGGTTGATGATCTAAGGTGGGTGTGCTGCGTTGTGCTATGCCGCATGGTGTGTGTGTGTGTGTGTGTGTATGATGCGGTGTGGTGGTGTGGCCCGGTTCGGTTTGCGTTTGGCTGGGTGACTGCTTTGGGTCCGGGGTGCGAGCGATGGTTAGCCATGTGTGGCTGCTGCATGCCTCCCCCGGCGTGCGTGTGTTTCCCGATGACAGAGGCACATCTCCCTCCATCCTTGCCGGATCGTGCCGTTGGTTTGGACGTCCGGTCATTGCTCCTTTTCGGAAGAGAGATCGGACGGACCGGGTTGGAAAAGGGGTGACTAAGCCTGTGCTTCGTCTCCGTTACGAAGTGTGTAAGTGAGGCCGGATTGTTGTTCTCGCCGCCGACTTGTCATACCGGAAGAGCGGTATAGACGAGGAGGCAAGGTACTACTTCTACAGACCATGTGCATGCAAAAGGTATAAGTATATGTATACATGTGTGTGTGTGTGTGTGTGTGTGTGTGTGTGTGTGTATATATATATATGTAAATGTCCATGCTCATGGGTATAAAAAAAGATTACGACACGCAACGCCCTGTCAGCGCTCGAATGTGTTTGTGCTGTGTATTCCGATCCAAACCGCTGCACAAGCACGGTAACCACGACGCAGGGCTCCCGCTGCACGATGCGTTCCCGCATTTCTCTGGTTTCTGGGTCTCCGTGGACCAGAAAGGACGGGGGGGGGGGGGGGGGGGGGAGCCATGAAGACGGATGTTTCGATCATGGCATTCATCTCGCTGCTCGGGCCAGCCGCGCGGTCCCAATCTTGCCACCGCCCGCTGCCGCTGCCGCCGCCCCCGACTCACACCCGCTGCGGCTGCGGCTGCCGGGCTCCGCTCATCCGAGGGCCGCCGGCCGTCCGCAAGTAAAGTGTGTAGTCCGTGACGAACCCTCCCCCCACACCCACCCATCTATTCCTGGAATGAGGAGGGGGGGGGCAAGAAAAAAAAACACGATGATGTTTGGCTAATAATGCCACTTCCCTTAGCAAGGATTTCCTCCTCATTCTTTTTTTATTTTTTTTATTTTTTTTTGCTGCGACGGTGTCGTCGCAATCACAGTCAGTCACCAGTCACCCGGTCACGAACACGATTGCACATACCTGCCCATGACTGTGACTATGACTGTGCAGCCGTGACTGACTGAGTGACTGACTGTCACTGACTGCGGCCGTGACTGGTCTCTGAGCTGTGATGACACGCAGGTACGAGTCGTGCTCCTGCGGCTACGCTAGGCTTTCCCCCCCCCCCTTCCCTTTCCTTTTTTTTTCTATTCCTACGAGTCTCTGTGATATTTGTCACCTGGAGCCTGGGAGGATGCTGCTGCGCGTCTGCGCTTCTGCGCGTTCGGGTTTTGGGAACGGCCGGGCCTCTTCACCCTGGTGCTCTTCGGACGGGATCTGGCGCTGCGCGCCGGGTGTCGTCGGGTCGAGGGTAGGGGGGGTGTACCGGTATGTGTGTGCTTTGACGGACTCGAGGCTTTTTTTCTTCCTTTCTTTTTCTTCTTCGTATCCCCCCTCTGTGGCGACGGCCCGAAGCGTCAGCCGGAGAGAGAGCCGCGGAGGCCCGTGGCCTCAAGAGGCCTGTCTGGACGGAGAGGGAGACAAAGCGCGGGCAAAAGGAGACTGGGAGTGTATGTGTGCATACCTATGTGTGTGGTCGTCTTGATTATTTTCTTGCTTTGTTTTACCCTTCGGGCCAGCTGGTAATTAGGGGTCTGGGGGGACCTTAGATTTGTTTTCTTTTGCTTCTTTTCTTTTTTCTCTTCATCTTTTTTTAGGCCACGGGGGCGAACGGGGGAGAAAGTGCCCTCGGCTTGTGTCTGATTGGAGAAAAAACGGCTGTTGATTTTGGCCTCTTGGGCCCTCTTTTGATGGACGGCAGATGTGATGAAATGCTGAGGTTTGTGATGGCTTTTCTTGCGGCGAGGGAGCTGGGTGCTGTTGTGGCGGCGATGCTCACAGTCGCAAGAACTGGTTCCGGAGTAGTGTAATGGAACACCGTCACTTCTCGTGTAGCCACGAGCCAGCTGATACGCCAGCTCTGGGCCAGGTAGAAACTGGGCAGAGGTTGGGGGGGGGGGGGGGGGGGGGCAAGGTGGTGGGTTCCCTTTTCCCTGCCCGACTTACCATTCACTTGGTTTGTTCTACGATTCTGATTCTGATTCATCACGGTTATCCTAGAGTGACAATGAAGTACCGCACAGAACAGGCCGTACATGTGTCATAACCCTCAAGAGCTGAGCGAAAGGCTTGCCCCGTGCTGGGATATGGTCTCGTACAAGTCACGCGTTCTTGGTTGCGGTTACAGCGATGATACCAGCAGCCCAGAGTCAACTTCGCGTGCAGCCAGCTCCAGACTTCATGTAGATGAAACTCCCTTCCGAGGTGCAGAGGATAGAAGGCCTGGTTATCCATTACCTTTTAGCTACGAGAAGAATAAGCAAGTTTTTAGTTTTTCTCTCTCTCTCTCTCTCTCGAGGCACGGCTGTGTGTGTGTGAGCGGATAGTGGCAATGATGAGGCAATAACACGCTGCAATTTAAAACCTTTCACCTAACAAGCCTGCGGTACTGCTATCGTAAAGTATTCCAGAAAAGGCAGTAGAGCCATCCAGAGAGGTGAGAGGCAGAAAGCACCTTATACATTAACATCAGAACAGTCCGAAATGACTTTGGCGTCCGGTTGTGCCACACATCATCTTGTCCCCGATGTCCCGGTTATCAGAATGCCGTGCAAGACCTTTCTGCAAACAGGTAGGAAAACCCCGCCTTGGAGCTGGCAAGAGGGGAGTGAGGCTGTCAACCCTACGCTGCTCAGGAGAGATCATTCTCGAGCAAACCACACAAACATATACACAGTCACCAAATGGCCGGTGCCAAATCCAACGGGGATACTGATTAAGGGGGAAAGCATATGTCCTTTCAGCACGTGGTTCACATGATTTTCAAATGAGAAAGGAAGATGGCCGGAACAAAGGCTGGGGGGGTCAGTTTACATCCTGACTCTAGGAGCAAGAAAGCCGGGCCTTCGCAATTCGAGACCGACTTGCCAACGCTCAACCAGACAGCCCGGCAAGCCAGACGAGTAACCTCGGGATGTGGCCGCTTTCCCACGTCTATTATCAGTGACGAAGTGAATTATTCCTGACACGAGAACCAGCGGTGGGGTCTACGTTACAGGGGTTACTTCAAGAGTCACGAATTCCTTAGGATTGGCAGCTGCTGGTATGGTCTCTGCGTGCTGCGTAGGTTACCCGCCCGCTTTACATATCAAGAGACCAAACGCCAACGTGGTCGGGCAAACAGCCGGTACGAGTGAGTCCGGCTGGGCGCAGCAAGTCTTCGCACGATGTTGAGACTAACTGCCAGGTCGTCAAGTAACCCGTCTCCCCACGTCGTAGACGATTTCCACTCTCCCCCCCCAGATATGGGACCGAGTTGTTGAAAGGGGGGGTAGGTAGTAGGATGGAACTCGGGGACATCTTTTCTTTGCTAGCTTATCTTCTCGTTGTATACGTTCGTAAACCCAGGTTGTTCTTGAACCGACGGATTCCCAGATCAGACCCCTCGATTCGCACCAAAGGAGAAAGGTGAGGCGAGGGGGGATGGGGGCTCGGCCAGAACCACGTTCGTAGTTGAAACCTCTCCCCACGGGAACCGATGAACAACCAGCCCCCAGTCCTACCGGCTGATATACGGAGGGACGTGGCCGGCGTGGTGCAATTCACGCGATAGCATCCATCATGCCTGTACCAATTGGTCTACATGCCCTTTGGATGGGGCGGACGAGCGGCGGTAGTGCTTCGGTACCGTCATACACTCTCAAAAAAACGGGGGGAAAAGGGGTAGGCAATCGCTTGTAAGCCCCTTCATGGAATCGTCCTAGTCCTACATGCACTTCAGACCTCCCAACGACCTCCCTCAGGCTCTCCACCTTGCCCCCCCCGGTAAACACAACAACGCCACAACAACGCCCTTTTACTCTTTCGACGGGAGAGCTCAGAGGGCGGCAAAGATATTAACATCAGCAGGCGATCGGGTTCCGACCGCCGTTTCTTCCAGTTGAACCGTGGACCGACTAAAAACAAGCCCATCAACCATCCCCCAAAACGCCGGGCCAACGAAAAAAAAAAAGTAAACATAAAAGCAAGACTCCGCCCCCCGATATCCCCCCCGCGGGTAGAAGAACCTCATCATCCAAAGTCCATCATGCAAAGTGGATGCGCTGGAGCGTCACGAACCGCCCGGCATCACCGTGTTCCCATGAAACTCGGGCCTGACGACCAGCCCGGCCTCCCTCTTCTTGCCCTTGCCCCGAGGGGAGCCGGATGGCATCACCTTGCCCTGGGCGCCAACGTCCGACATGACCCTCTGATGAGAAGACTCGGACCTGGCTGCGCCCCCTCTTCCCTGGACTGTCTCCGTCTTGGGCGCCTTGGCCGGCGTCGTTAGCCCCTCGGGCTGCTTGACGCTGAACGGCTCGTAGAACGCGGGCCCCAGCTCGGCCCCGTGTCCGCACTCCCGGATCCTTCGGCCGCAGAAGTTGCAGCCGCGGGCCGTCAGGGCCGACTCGGTGCGGCCGTCGGGAGTGCCTCGCGCGCCGCCGTGCGCCCGGACCAACTCGTCGTCCTACGAGTGCCGGCCCTGGGGCACGACCGATTTGTCGATCCGCAGCCGGCCGCGCGCCATCGCGTCCTTCTCGTCGCCGAAGCGCGCCTCGAACGCCCGCTGCTCGGCCTGGTGGCTCTCGAGCGACGCGCGGCACGACGGCGGCAGCATCGCTTTGAGGTCGTCGCCGATGGCCAGGATGCCGTTGAACGGCTTCAGGAAGTCGGGGACCTCGGCCGGCCGGCGGCCGGCGGACTGGACCCGCACGCGCGGCGTCTCGTAGACGACGTCCACGACGTTGAAGTTGCGCGCTACCGCCGACGGCACGGTCGGGAAGGCGCTTTTGGGCTCGCTGGCGGTGCCCGGCGGGACGATCTCCACCCGCGCGCGTGTCGGTTGCGTGTTGACCGGCATCTGCATCAGGTTGGTGTGGATGTCGTACGCGCCGTGGCGCAGCGTTGCCATGCGGATGGCGTTGACGCGGCTGTTGAACTCGCTGGGGTGTGCGTCAGTCTGTGATGCCGCCGTGCCTTGTATGAGCGGGGAAAAGGGGAGGTTCCTTACCTAGCCGCGCGGGCGTGCTCCAACTGCCAGTTGGTGTCGTTCACGTTGACCCGCTTCTTCTTGACCTCGGCCAGGCCGGCAAGGGGGTCCGAGGCGGCGGGCGTCTGGTTGGTATGGTACACGGCACTGGCGCCGAACCATGCGACGTACTGGTTCGAGTTGTAGGGCTGGTTGGGGTCGAAGACGTCCGAGGGGTCGGCGATGGCGCCCTCGACAACGCCGGCGGCGCGCATGTCAGCGACGCGGTAGTCATCGATGATGTTGCGGCCGCCGACGATGATGCGCGCGCCGAACTCGACAAAGACGGAGCGGGCCGTGACGATTCCTATGGCACGGCCCTTGTACGAGTGGGGGATGATGTTGCGCTCGATCATGTCCATCTTCTCGTCGTCGGTCACGATGATCTTGTAAAGCTTCGGGTGCTTGTTGAAGAAGAGGTAGCTGTCGCGGAAGCCGACGCAACGCGCGGGCTCCGTCGACAGCATGTACTGGCGATCGCCGCGGTCCTTGACGGTGAAGGTCCTGCAGCGGTACTGGCGGCCGCCCTGGAGGTTGCCGAGCTTGTCGACCTTGGTCTCGCCCTCGGGGTCCTCGGGCAGTACGCACTCGTCGTCGACGATGTCGACCTCGGTGCCCTCCTTGTCGATGACCTGCTTGAGCTTCGGGGGGGCTTGACCGGGGGCGGGCCGACGACCGCCGCGGCCGCGCCATCCACCGCGGCCTCTCCGGCGCGGGGTGTCGGCCTCGGAGGCGGGTACGGTGATCATGTTGTCCCAGCCGGGCGGCTTGTTCTTCGGCGGCCGTCCGAGTCGCTTCCTACGGATCACCGGCTCGGCGGGAGGGGTCGGTTCCTTGGCCGAGGGCTCAGAGTCCTCTGCGTCGTCGTTGGCGGGCTCCTCTTCGCCATCTTCGTCGCCTCCTTCCTCCTCGCCCGACTCGTTTGCCTTCTCCTCTTCTTCGTCGTCATCGTCGTCTTCGGGCTGCGCCTCTTGCTCGTGCTCGTTCTCGTTCTCGGACTCGACAGCTTCGGCGACGGGTTCGTCGTCATCAATGCCCTCGAAGGTTCTGGGAGTGCTTTCTGGAGTTCAGACAGAGTTAGTAATGCGATGGTGCTACTATTTTCGTGACCAAAAGATATTGCGAAACGATGTATCCCATCCGAGGGGTAGGTAGTCGTTGAAGGAGGGGTACTGGGGAGGACGTCGGCATCTGAGAGAGAGAGAGAGAGAGAGAGAGAGAGAGAGAGAGAGAGAGAGAGAGAGAGAGAGAGAGAGAGAGAGAGAGAGAGAGAGATGCCCTGCAGTTAGAAGACCCAAGAGCATCTCGCGTCGAGAACAAGACCAGTATCAACTGGTGCGCCCAGCTTTGCAGACAGTCGTCGCAGGCAACCAACCCCACCCCGAGCTTCAATGTGCGACAAACAAGGGAAAACGAACACGGGTGGAAAAGCTTGTACGTACGGAGTGCAGCAGAGGCGCGCTTGGCCGCGGCCCTGCCTGAACGGGAACGGCGTCCAGACATTGTGGGTCGACAGAGGTTGGGAGAGTTTGCGATCAATGCCGGAGTTGCAATGCGGTTTTTGTAGGTGCGGTGCGTAGGATGGGCTGGTGTGTGTGTGTGTGTGTGCGAGGCTGAATGGCGAATGGGCGCTGGTTGACATGGAGTCGCGACGCGAAGGACAAGGCTTAGCATGTATGTCCCTGGGAGCGGGAAAAGATAAATTGGCGTCTCCCAGCTTCGTCCTGATTGGATGACTCACACGTATGGAAAATTATTGGCACTGGTCTCGTACGCACTGTGCACAAATCTCACGATGATGCAGAGAATGGGTGGATGCAGCCACCGGAATCTACCTAGTAATGAATGTAATACGCCCCTTCATTTCACAACATGACGTAGCGCTCGCTGGTTTGAAAAGAAAGCATGAGATTTTTGTACTTCTGTCTTCTATCTCTGTGTGTTGTTTTCTTGGGGCGAGGCAACCCAAGTAGCAGCAGTCTGGGGGGGAATATTATGCAATGAAGCTGCCTCCTAGTTTTTCCCTGTAATTTTCCCAAAAAAGAAAAAAAAATCAAACTCTCAAGAAAAAAACTCCAATCTTCACCAAGCGAGCGAGCAATCGAATTCTGTCCATCCGTGATCGACCTCCTAAAGCTCTGATCTTCCAAGAGCTGCGAGAATGCGCCATTCCAGGCGACTAGAACCGATCCGAATTAAGACGATGGGCACAGGGAAACCACCCCCAAACGCCCGAAAGAAATAATTGGCACGCCGTAATCGCCATCGCCACTCAGGCACCGTGTTGCAGCCGGCTGCATGAGGCCGCCGAGTCCCCATCATCGTCGCCGCCGCCGCCGCCGCCGGAGACGTACTGCGGCTGACAGCGTCTCGGGGCGTCGACTCACTCCTCACTCCTCACTCTTGAAAAGGATGCCTTCATCCACAAACATGTGAGGGCAGTGCGTGCCAAAGCACTTGTAAGGACAACCGGGCACCTTCTAGTTGACCGGAAGGCCGTCGATTGCCTTCTTGTCAGCACCCCACTCCTTCTCGATCAGCCTGTCGCGGGCCTGATACAAGAACCGATAGGCCGTCTTGATGGTGCCATCGCTGACACCGGCCACCGACGCGATCTCCTTGGATGTTCTCACCTCCTTCATGAGATGAGACGCCATGTAGATACACGCGGCGGCGACGGACAGCGGCGAACGACCGGCCAGCTCCGAGACGCTCGACGTCTTGCGTGCAAGCGCCCGCGAGACGTTTTCAATCTTTTGCGCATTGCGGAAGTTGAGATTCGAGCAGAAGCGAGTGCAGAGGTCCTCGGCGCTGGTGGAGGCGCTGGCCTTGTAGCCGTCCAGGTTGGACAGAGAGCCTGCGCCACGAGGGTTCTCCTCCTTGATCTTCTGCAGGAACGACTCGAGCTGCTTGAAGACCCTGCCGATTTCCTTCTTGGACACGTGAGTGACCTGGAAAATCTCGCGAAAGGTACGGCCGACACCAGTCTGACGACAGGCGATGAAGATGCAGCCTGCGATGACAGCCTCCTGAGGCTTTCCTTTCATAAAGTTGTGGTCGTACGTGAGCTTGAAGATGTGTTTGGCGGCGTCGGAGACGTTCTTGCCGAGATTGATACTATCGCAAAAGGCGCCAATCTCCTTGTAGGCCTGCATGAGCGACTTGCTAGCCTTGTCGTTCTGAGACTTGTTCTGGAGACGGGCGAGCTGCTTCGAGTCTCTGCCGTCGCCGAAGGCGATGGTGGTCTCGAGCTGCGAGCCGTTGAGCAGGGGGTTGACGGCGTCACCGACACGGGAGGGGTCGTCGTTGCCCTGGTCGTCGTTGGCGAATGTACGCCATTCGGAACGGGTGTCGATGATGCGCTCACCGACGACGAGGCCGCAGGAGCCGCAGACCATGTCGCCCGAGGAGAACTCCTCTACCAAGTGGGGAGGGTACTCCTTGCAGTCGGGGCACATGACAACCATGTTGAGATCATCTCTGAAACCCTCGGAATTGCCATTCTCGTCCGTCGCGGCACCGTTGGGGCCGAGCATCTTGGGCTTGTACGGCTTGGCTGTGTAGATGTTGTTTACTTCGTCGAAAACCTTGCGACGGCGCTTCAGCTCTTTTCTTCTTCGTCGGAGTTGCTTGCGCTTTTCGACTACGGCCTTATAGGTCGTGGGGTCTTCTTTCGCCGGGTTGTTCGTTTGTGTCCAAAGGAGATCGGTAGCGAGCTGAACAAAGAGCGGCGAATGCAGCTTGGCGGTGTTTGTGACGGGGCTACTTTGGTCAAAGAAAAAGACCGCCTCAAAAGACGACGCGGAGAGCTGGTCCCGAACCGAGGTAGGCTCTCGATGCCTCGCCAGACAGCAGGGCGGAATAAATATAGTTTAGAGATTTCTCGGGCGGCTGTGGTCACTTTTTACTCTCTTGATGAACGGCAGTCAAACTCGTTCAGCGGGGGAGTGACGAAAGCGCTCGAGAAGGTTTACCCTAACTAGGCAAAGAAAAAAAGGTGAGCCATGACTTCCTGACCTGCGGCAGGAATATCCTCTCTCACCAATAAAGCGAGCCTTTTGACGGAAGGCGCGATAGACGAGAGAAGGGGAGAGGGAGAGGAGGAGATGAGAACGAAGATAGGCTCTCTGTCTGCCGTGCAGCCCGCCGACCGATTCTACCAGTGAAGGCGTCCGAGAGTGGCGAACAAAGACAAAGGACCCGAGTGCCAGGTCGCGGAGCAGTCGGCTCGAAGAGAAGCTCGTATGCGGCAGTCGCAAAGACAGCTCAGAAAAAAGTCGATGGACGAATTTTTCGAGGGTTCGTTGCGGCGGAAGCAGACGATTTTCTTCGTACGGGCGAGCGAGTGACGTTGAGAGAGGTGGGTTGTAGGGGGGGAAAAACGTCCAGGCTGAGTTTCGGATTCCGCATAGGGACTTTACTTGCTGCAGCCGTGGCAGGTAGCTGGATGACTCAGCAAATGGGACCGAATACCGTTCGAGTATAAGTGGAGTACGGATACGGGTGGATCTGGTGGGTACGTACATGTGGGTTCTGTACCGTGAGCAAGTGGGGCTCCTTCACTTTTTGGTCCATCTAAGCTTTCCAACTGAGGAAGGCTCATATAGGCCGTTCACCTGAGGCAGGTACGTAAGCTACAGAGTACAGGTATACATGTAAATATAAAATAGATACGTTGGAGATAGATAAACACTATAAGTAATTGCTATGTATGTTTCTTGATGTGTGTGTTCCGTCGTGGTTTGTGGTTGTGGGTATCAATACAAAGGAAAATAAGCAAAGAAGGTACGTGAATTCTTCACCAGGGCAGTCCAGGGGCCCCCCCACCGCCAGTTTCCACGTTGCTAATCATGAGGGCTTCGTCGTCATCAAATCATCATAACCTCCTCTCGTGCCTCGGTGAACCCGTCTTCAAGACAGGCGCACCGGGGCATCCGAAGGCCTCGAGAGTCCCGGAGAGGAAATCTCCTCCATCTCCGACACGGCGGGCGGCGGCACGACCACCCTGACCCGCGGCGTGCGGACCGGCGACGGCGACGGCGACCTCGAGCGCGGGGCCAGCGAGACATCGACCTCGACGCCGGGATGGGGCTCGGTGTAGGTGTGCCGCATCGACGACGCAGACGAGCCCGACGAGGACCACGCGGACAACTCGGACGCGGACCTCATCCGCGGCATCCAGACCGACACGGGCCGGCCCCCGTAGTTGTATTCCTGCTGGAGTCGGTATTGGAGCTGCTGCTGGTGCTGCTGGTGGCGCTGGCACTGGTGCTGCTCCTGCTGGTGCTGGTGCTGGTTCTGCTGCATCCTCGCGAGGCTGAAATCTTCGTAGCTGCTCCGCCTCGAGGGGTCGCGGCTGGCGAGCGACTTGCGGATCATGATGCTGCGCTGCAGCTCCTCCTCCTCGAGGCGCTCGACGGCGCTGAGCTTGCGCCGCCGCGAGAACTCCTTGAGCGTGAGGTAGGGGTCCCGCTTGCACGCCTCGCGGAACTGGGCGTGCTTCTTGCGGTCGAAGAGGTAGAATAGCGTCGCCGACATGATGGCTGCCGCGGCGCAGAGGACGACGGCGACGACGACGAGGGCGGTGGTACTGGGGCCGAGGGTCGTCGGGTTCGGCGTCGGTGTAGGTGATATTGTTGTTGTTGTTGTTGTTGTTGCTGCTGTTGTTGCTGCTGTTGTTGCTGCTGTTGTTGCTGCTGTTGTTGCTGCTGTTGTTGCTGCTGTTGTTGCTGCTGTTGTTGCTGCTGTTGTTGCTGCTGTTGTTGCTGCTGTTGTTGCTGCTGCTGCTGCTCCTGCTGCTGCTCGTCGTACTCTCTCGAAGGTGGCAGGTGCCATGTCTCGGTCAAGGTATTTATATTGGCGTGCGTGTGCGGCCTCGAGGATGTTGGTTTGTTGACAGCGAGACTAGCACGACTCCCTAGTCCGCCCGTGAACCGTTCTCGCTAGGCCTTGCTCTCGGGGAGGTCGTAGCTGAGTGAAGATCTGGAGAGTTGATGCCGTGATAGTTTATGTGGCGTGGACGGGTAAGATGTGTTGGTTGGTATATTTGGGGGGGGGGGGGGGGGGGTGCGTGCGGGAGGTCAATGATGGACCGGACGACTGCACCCAAGCGTGGGTTTTACAACGCCTTTATGCTGGAGGTTCCTTCTTTGCTGCCCGAGCACTGGAGGATCGTATGCGGACGCAAAGATAACGTTGTGTGCTTGGAGAGACCGTGTGTAGATGGGGATTCCGGGTGAAGCTAATAGGACGAGGAGGGACCAGATATGCCCTTTATGGCATGCCCCGAACCCCGTTCGAGGCAGCATCTCCAAGAGCAGAATTCGGCGCACAGCTCCCAATGCAGCAACCATGCCTTGATTAGTCCTTGCGCGAGCATATGTTGCGAGGCAGATCGGGCGTCTCACACACACACTCTCTCTCTCTCTGCAGGGTATACAGCGGGGGTGGAGGGGTTGTTCCCAGGCGCCAAGGAGCATGGCTTAGGGGGCGGGGAACCAGAAACAGAAACAAAAATAAAGAAAGAAAGAAAGACAGAAGGAAAGAAACAGGGCAAGCATGCGCAAGCAAGAGGGAACCGTGGGTCTCCCATAAGGCGCTTCGGCAGCTGCGGCGACGCGGCCGCATGTACAGATTTGCCGTTCGTTGCACACACGGTCGTTTAGCGTCTATTATTAGCGCTTCCTCTATATCTTCTGTCCCGGAGCGCAGGGAACCACTTCCACTCCTACCAAACCCGGCCGCGTGGGGGACCAATGAGTGGTGTCCGGGTTTCTCTAGTGCAATCCAAAAAATGCCCCCTCCTCTTCCTGGCGTGTTTTGTCTGTTGCCTGTGCCTCTCTGTTGGATCGTATACCGGTACGTACGTACAAGTTGCCCCCAATCCTACCCATCTCTTGTCTGCCTTGGGGGGCCGTGTGCACGCGCGTTAGAGGTTCGTGTTGTGGCTGTCGCCTCTCCTTTGGAGAAGACCAAGATAAGGAAAAGAGGGCGCTCGGCGGTCGTGGACCTCGGCTTACATGGAAGAGGAAGCGGAAGAGGAAGAGACGTGTCTAAGTGCAACTGTAACTGTAACTGTAACTATATCCTCAACCTCCCGACTTGGAAACCTGGGCTCGTCCAACTCCTCCTCCATTATTCCATATGTCGCCGCCTCCTGTCCGAGTCTCCGGGACAGTCCATGTATTTGTCTCAACTACCGTTGATCTTAGCGCTCCAACCATATAATTGGCTGCTCATCGGCCACGCACCGCTTCTATCCAGCCTCAAGACTGACGATCGAACCATCTCGCCGAGCCGAGACGAGAACTTCCATCTCGCCCTTGTCCCACAAACACCGGCAGCACCAAGAAGCCCCCCCAACGCACCCAGGGTTCCTGGGAGGCGGAGCTGAGGCCCCCCCGCCCCCAAATAGATGCGGTGCGGCCCCCGGTGGGTGTTAGTGAGATCCGCCGTGGCCGCGGCATCCGTGAGCTGCAGATGGGGAGGGTCGCATCGGCGGTCGATAACGATGCACGCTCCATGTTTCGATAACGTTGGACGGTTGAGCCAGTCCTCGATACAAGAGGACAAAAAAAGCAACCCCCCATCGAAATCTCGCTGTTGTTCAGCTCGGCCGTCCTACGCCCTTTCGAGCCATGACAGCCGAGCAGGTGATGGCGTTGGCCTCGAACCCCGCTGAGGAACAGGAAAAAAAAAAAAAAGAGAAAAAAAAAGGAGAAGAAGATAACGCCTGCCCCCTCTAACGGGCTGGCCTCGGACGATGAAAGAAAAGCACAAGGAAAACGTGGTTTTCAGCGGGACTCACTACCATCTCATGGCCCTCCTCCCCCTCCACGCGTGTTTTGCTCGCGTTTTTTACCTTTTCCCTTTGAGAGCCCGCTCGGCCGAAGAGACCACGTGCGATGTAGATTGGGCAGATGGGGTTTCCCCCCTTTCAAGCAAACTTATATCGTCTTTCTTCCCTGCGCGCTCGCGCACTGATCATCCCAGCGCACTTTTTATACACTAGTTTCCCAGTGCGTTCGTTTCAGCGTCCCCTCCCCCCTGCATGGTCTCTTCCCGCCCGGGGACGCTTCTCAGGTAAAGTGATGGTATAGTGAAAAGGTCCAGATGTGGGAGAATAGAAACCCAGGATGGAGCCAGGATCCCTCCTCACAAGAGATGATCTTCCCCAGGGTCCTTGAATGCAAAAAAAAAAAAAAAAAAAAAAAAACAGTCTAAAACAGCACCAGTGACTCTGCACCCGCACTGGGCACCGTTCGATGCGCACCCCCGATGGGGACAATACGAAAAGACTCAGGATGGCATATTGCGGGACTTGCCCTGCGCGTCAGCGGTCTCGGATGGCATCATCTCGAACCCCCCCCCCCTCTTAACGGGAGGAGACGGGACGAGGAAGGGTGGCCCCGCCGTCTGGAGAACGGATAGGAAGCCGTGCTCACAACTCATCTGATGGATGGCCGCCGTCGTCGTGACTGCAGCCTGCTGTTGCTGACATGCCCGGCCATCTATCCATGCCTCAGAGGCTGTGCGAGTTCTTGGCCGCTGCGACTATACAGCATCTCAACAGCGCTGCCTCGGCGGACGAATGGGCATGGGTCGCGGGTACGATTTGGGGCTGTACGCAGCATGCGGCGTACTTTCGAGGTCCGATGTAGGGTATGGATGCAAGTCAAGAAGAGTAACAACTTTTGGTGCGCCAAGCCGGGAGGATTTTCGTCCCTCTCTTACAAGCTCGCCACGGACGGCACCGGACCAGCCGACCCGTGCCTTGCTAGCCAGACTCAACAACGAACATTGCGCTGCATGGCGAGGCAGAGAGAGAGAGAGAGAGAGAGAGAGGAAAGAGCCTAAGCTACAGCGTCTTTCAACCCCCTCCAGAACCCCAAGGGACCCCCAGATCCAGCACACGGACTCTGTTGGCCGATGATCTTGCAGCCCTGGTGAAACACTGCTTCACCGGCCATCAGCATCTGAACTCCTCAGGTGCGTTCGCGGCATCGTGCATCGCATCGTGCGACTTGACACCGGCGGACGAAGGGGAGGAAAGAGGGGTTGCCGAGGCAGGATCGGCCTGATTTCAAAATGGAAGAGGGGAAAAAAAACCTGAGAAATCCCCGTCCATCAGCCCGCCGGAGAAGGAGAGAAAGAGAGAGAAAGAGAGAGAGAGAGACCAAGGCATGCTGGCTCACAGCATTGAAGCATGCAGTCAGCGTGATATCGTGCTGACACACACACGATGATCTTCCCGTGAACCCCCCCGTCTCTTGATCCTCCCGCGACGCCACCCGTGGGGGGGGGGGGGAGTTGAACAGTGCTGACACGAACCCCATATTGGCGGCACAGGTCGCGGGTTGGCGCTTATTGCCCTTGCTCAGTGCAGACATTCGGATACATACACACATACATACCCGACCTCCGCCCCCGTGTCATCCGCTGAAGAAGTCCCGCTCTTAACGACCTTCCTTTCTCGGCTCTTTTGGATCCCATAAATAAGCAAAAAACGACAAAACATGCGTGCCGTGCCGCTGCCGCGAGGCGCAGCAGAGCGGAGCAAAAGACCTTTTACCTCCCTCCCACACAGGGCGATGGATGCGACGCACGGAATGACTGACACGGAGGGGGGCAGGGGAAGAAAAGAAAAGGCTTTTTTTTGTTTTGTTTTGTTTTTCTTTTTTCTTCTTCACATCCTTCCGCGCTTTCACGCTTTCCAACCGCTGTCGTTTCCACCCCCCCCCCCCCCCCCCGGGAGATCTGCGTCCGTCCCCCCCCCTTCGCCTCCAGCCCAGCTCAGCCACAGCCGGGGAGGCGGACGACGGCTGCGGGCCATGGTGACGTTCCCACCCGTTTGCCGCCTTGCTTTGCCGTGCGCTCGTCCGCTGTGTGAAGGTCGATCCCCCCCCCCCCCCTCCCCCCCCCCCTTCCCCACCGCTCTTGTAGAGGGTCTGGAGATGATGGGACGGTTTTGTGCCTACGTGCTGTGCCCGTCCGCCGAGAGAGAGAGAAAGGGAGAGAGGGAGAGAGAAACAAAGCCTAAATTCGCCTTCTTGTTTCCCGCGCGGGGCTCGGAGCGGGCTGCTGCGGCCCGGAGGGAGGGGGGGTTTCATTCATGATGAGTTCTTGTGAGTCGATCTTGTGAGACGTATCCTCTCATAGTGTGAGCCTACAGCGAGAGAGAAAGAGAGAGATAGAGAGAGAGAAATGTCCACGAGGCGGTTAAATTCGTCAACGGCCCAGTATCTTGGCTGTTGAAGGGCTGCGCATGGGCGTTGGCATGTTACTGATCTCAGTCATCGTCGAAACCCAAATGACGTCAAATCGACAAGAGCCCGTCTCGACTTGCCTTCTCACGGTAAATAGGACGAAGAATGTCTGTGTACACACAAGAGTCGAATGACAGAACGGCGTTTCAACTCATCTATTAACGGTGTCTTGGGGAGAAATTAAAATACATAACTACATAACGCCCGTCCCCCCTCACCCATCTTCAGGCCCATAACAGGTCCATAAAGAATCGAAGAGTAAAAATACAATCGAAAGAATCTCCGACCCCCTCAGATGAGCCCGCCGCCTGACAGGTGATAGGGCGCGTTCGTCCGCATGAGGTAAATCTCCCCGACCAGGACGGTGCAGCCGACGATCATGGAGATGGTGATGATGGGCACGTTCTCCCGCGCGAACTCCATCCGCCGGATGTGGATGTGCTTCCGCCCGAGGATGTCGCGCCACAGCAGGCCGGCCAGCGACGCGCTGAAGGCGGTGCTAAAGGCGCCGTAGTTGACCCCCAGCGCCATGCTGTACACGGTGCCCCAGAACATCCGGTCGCTGATGGCCACCCCGGACTCCCGCCGGATCTGCTCCCACGCCTGGATCACCCGCGAGAGCAGGATCGTCGTGCCGATGTTGGTGCCCGCGAACTGGATCCGACTCTTGTCAGCTTTATCGAACCCAACCAACCCTACCGTGGGATACATGCCATCAGGTACAAACAAGAAAAAAAAAAGAAAAAAAAAGAGAAAAAAAAAAAAAGGGAGAAGGGGGGGCTGCTTACATTGCAGAGAATCACCGATAGGAAGCCCATGCCGCCGATGGCGCCGATGACGCCCGTCTTCTCGACCCAGTGGTCCCACCCGTACGCGAACACCGGGACCCAGCCCTTGGTGACGAGCGCCTGCACCAGGACGAACATGGCGAAGGCGAACGGCACGAGCGGGAACGGGAGGTGCGAGATCACCGCCATGACGGTCGGGAACGTCTCCTGCAGCCACCGGTGCGAGTCCCGCCAGACCGACACGAGCGTCCGCGGGGGCGCCTGGCCGCCGGCCGACGCCCGACCCTCACTGACGTTCTCCCTGCCCTTCTCGTTGCCAGAGAGCCCCGCCGATGACGACATCTCACGGCTCGCCTTGCCCTCACCGCCGCCGCCGCCGCCGCCGCAGCAGCCGCCACCCTTAGAGACCTGGGCCGCCGGCGTGAAGGCGACGGCGGGCGGGGCGCTGGAGCTGGGCGTGTCCGTGTCGACGTCGCGGCCCACCGGCGACACTCCGTCCTCGGCGAGACGCATCCTTTCCTTTTCCGACGTCTCCGGCGCCGTCTCGACGTGGATATGCGGCCGGGTATGCGACGGGGGCGCGGGCGTTATGGGCATCATCTCCGTCCCGGAAGGCTTGCTCGGCTCCTTGCCGTGCTCGAGGTCCGGGTGCTCGGGGCTGGGCTCGTCGCGGTGGATGCCCCTGGCGATGGCGCGCGTCTCCTTGCGGCGCAGCCAGCCGAAGCAGAGGTCCCAGGAGAGCATGACGCAGGCGGCGGGCAGCGTCACCCAGTAGACCTGGAAGCGCTGGCCGTGCGTGGCCTTGACGCCGGCGGCGTTGATGGTCAGCACGGTGATGAGGGTGGCGGACATGACGACGGCGCCGAAGGCGGCGCCCCCCCTGTCGAGCCAGGGGTTCATGATCTCCTCGACGAGCTGGTCCGTGTTCTCGTCGTCGAGGAGGCCCTCGTCGCGGGCGGGGGCGCCGCGGGCGATGGGGATGTTTGGGTTGACGGGGGCGGACATTGCGGACTCGGGGGCCTCGCGCATCTTGATGGAGTAAGGGATGAGGCCCTCGTTGTTGAAGACGACGTAGAGGAGGAAGGGGAACAGGACGATGGCGGTGACGACGACGGGGACGACCATGTTGGCGGTGTACTCGATGAACTTGACGCGGAAGGCGCCGGCGAGGACGAGGTTGGTGGGGTTGGAGGAGACGAGGATGGCGGAGGCGATGTTGGCGATGGAGAACTGGGAGAATATCCAGGCCTTGGGGTGCTTGATGTTGGTAGAGACACGGGTCATGTAGGCGAGGAAGGCGGTGCCGGAGAGGATGATGGGGTCGTTGCCGATGAAGGTGCCGAGGCAGAAGAAGAAGGCGTAGAGGTAGAAGAAGAGGCGGTGGCCGACCTCGCCCCCCCACTGGAGGACCTTGAGTGCCAGGTAGCGGATGAGGCCGGAGGCGTCGATGGAGATGGCGATGTAGGCGAGAGAGATGAAGAAGACCATGATGTCGATGGGGAAGATGCCGTTGGCGCCGATGGTGCCGTCGTGGACCTCCTGCCTGCCGATGGCCAGGATGGCGAGGAGGAAGAGGTCGGCGATCAGGGGAGCGGTGACAGAGTCGATGGGGAACCTGAAGGGCACGAAACGCCTGCGTCCCGTGGCTCGAGCTTGATGATCCCGGTGGTCATGGTGATAGTCCTTGTCCCTTGGGGGGATGACTCTCAGCCCAGCCAGGCCGTCCAAGGCCATGTGAACAACCCATACGGGCACATGGATTGGGACATGGAAGGGGAACAGGACTGCGATATCTGTTGCACACCGAGGTGGGGTTGGTTAGCCGAAAGGATCTTTGGCAGATGCAAGATAAGCGGATAAGATATGTATGCATGCAACGTACTTGCGAGGACGAATGCGATGAGGGTGACGATGGACCTCCACTCCCTGATCTGATCTGTCTCTGTGCTGATGGTATTCACGGTAGTCGTGTTGGAAGCCATGATAGGCGAGTATATTCGCAGGGGCTCATTCGACCGCTGCGGTGGTTGATGGGGGGGGGGGGGGGGGGGGATTTGGAGCCAGTGAGTGGTTTGTACAATGTGTCGTTGCTCAAAGTGCACAAGTAGTATATCACGATGATGTTTTCTTTTTACGTGTATGTCGTATATGTGCGTGTGTATGTCCGTATGTGTGTGTATGTGTATGTGTATGTGTATGTATTGTGTAATGTACTTTGTACGCTCTTTTCAGGAAAAGGAACCGAAAAAAAGAAGAAAAAAAGAGAGCGGGGCCTATAGCCATACAATACTCCGTACCATACCTACCATACCATACCATACCATACCATGGATTCCTACCGTACATTCCCGCCATAGGTACCATACCATGCCGTACCATACTACACCCATACCATACCCACACCACATACCTCGGTCTCTTAGGCCCATTATCCATGCGTCAATTTGTCTGTATTCTGTAGCCAACAACAGTCGGCGCTGTACACTAATAGGTAGTGCCCCCCCGCCAGGTAGGCAGGTAGAACTAACCACCTTACCCACGCTAGCTGGTATGTGTAGCAAAGTCCGCTGTAGATTGTTGCCGGGCCCCCGCTGATTGGCCTGCGGCCCGCTTTTGCATTTTGGGGATTAACGTTGCGTCGACGTTTCTTGCTTGTTGCCGCCGTCCAGCGAATCGAATCCTTCACAGAAGCACATCACCCATTCATCGCCTCGTCGACCCAACCCCCCAAACACACGTCAGCACACCTTTCTCTGACGCCCGGAACCGCTTACGTCGACTGCCACGCTTTCTCTCTCTCTCTCTCTCTGTCTCTCTCTGTCTTTCTCTGACACTCTCTAGGTATCTCTCTTGGTATCTCTCTTGGTATCTCTCTTCATCTCCTGACTCTTGCTCCCCCCCCCGTCGACACCAAGGTCCTGCTTGCGGCAGCCGCCGTTTGCTGAATGCGTCGGGAAACCAACCGCCTTGATGGAACAATCTCACCTTCCTGTTTTCAGTCTCGTATTTGCCTACGCTCTGTCGAAATGCGACCTTTTCAAGGCAAAAATGGAACAATGTTCGCCCAGGCAACAGGCATCTCACCTCCCTCCCTATCAGCATCACGCGACCAACCCCCCCAGTCAGGCCCTTGTGTCTGAAGAGAAATGAGGCATGACGGGAAGAACCTCCGTCTGCCTCCCACACCTTATCTCGAGAGGGTGTGCCACATCCGCAACTCGTTCTCACCGCATGTTTTGGAACTCTGCTCACAGAGAGAGAAAGAGAGAGAGAGAGAGGGGGAGAGAAGGAGAGAAAAAAAGACTCGGAATTTACTCTGATTGATGTTCCTTGTCCCGCCGTCCCGCAGCCTAAACTATCCCACCATCCACGGCGGACATTCTCGCCCTCGACACCACCTCCTCCTAACCTTCGTCGTCGACCCATATCAATCCAGTCCGCTGAGCGAGGGCGGCCGGCAGTCCACTAGTCTGTCTCACCGGAGAGAGAGAGCGACTGACGACCGGACCTCGGGGCTCGATGGCACCTTTTCCTCTGTTCTCGCTGGTGCACGTCATCGCCGGCCGAGACGCGTCCGCCCACGACGTCTCGTCGTCCTCCTGCGCCGCCTCTGTTGGCGAGCCCTGCCTTCAGGTCATCTGTTCGTGGCCTTTGTCGGGGCAGTATGGCCTCGGTCAGAGGGTTCTGTAAGTCGGCCTGACGCGCAAGCCTGCCAAGCTTTCTCCACATACGCGCGTGTTCTGATCGAGTTTGTCTTATCTGTCTGCCCCCCTTGTTCCCCAGTCTCGGCAATTAAGCTTTTTTCCCCCCTTTAGTGCTGCGAACTAACATTGGCATCTGTTTCATCCAGCTATTACGCCCTCGTAGCGACTTGCGTCCTCGCCAGGAAGGCCGAGTGGATCAGAAACGTTGGTCTCGCCGCTGCGCTTATTTTGCCTGCCGTCGCGGCTGTGCATGGCATCTTCTTGGCCGCGTTGCACGTTGATGGTGCGTTGGTTCCGTCCATACACTTATTCTACCTTGTAACCTGCAGGGATCTGGAACCTAATCTTGCCCGCGCCTACAGGGGCCATCGATCTCGACGTCTACGGCGCCCTGCAGTACTGCTCCATAGGCATCCTGGCCGGGCCCGTCACCGTGAAGCTATCCTCCACCTACTCCCACCAACGAGGACGCAACATAATCTTCTTGTGGACCGGCCTGATCCTCGCTGGTAAGCAACGCTACGAACACACCGCGCCCCGGCCCGCGAGCAAACATGTGCTAACGCCCCTGCCAAGGTCTCCTGAGCTTAGCCGTCGAGTTTTACCGCGCCAACCCGACGCCATGCTTTTCCGACAATGCCGCCGGCCTCGTTTCTCAGGACCCGGCTCGCTTCCCCTACGGCACTGCTATGTGCGGGCTCACGTGCTCGCAGCAGCTTGGCCCATGGTCTCCCCTCCGGACCAAGGCCGCTAGCGAAATATACGTCGTGCCTGTACCCGCCACGCTCCCGCTCGGCGCCTCCATGTTCCTCGCCGCCGCCGAGTGCGTGCCTGCCATCCTCTCTTTGGTGTCCTTGTTGGTCAAGATCAGGAAAACCCCGGACGATGAGGAGAATTCCGACACCCCCATCCCGGGGGCCAACGGCGCGACCTTTGCCAACATGAAGAGCGTCAACGCCAGCATCAGAGGTTTCCTCAACGCGGTGGAAATACCCGTTTTTGCTGGTGCCGTCATCGCCATCATCGTTATCGGGGAGATCAACTTCTCTAGCCCCCAGATGGACTACCATACCGAGCCCATCGGTAGCATTGGTGCGCCTCTATTCCTTCCCGACGCCTGTGTGTGTTTTTCCGAGTTGAGCTAGCTGACGTGCAGATTGCTCAACAGGTCAATGGGGCACCATCCTCGCAACCGGCATGGCTGCCCTGGGCTCCTTGTACGTCTATCTCGCCGGTGAAGTCGTGACGAGCATAGGCGAAAGGGCCCCAGGAGAACCGAAGAGCCCAGGCCACATGACCCGGAAAAGAACCAATGAACCCGAGGCAGAGATGATTGACGTCCGGCATGATTCTCTCGTCAGGTCCATCTCTGGCTTGACCGACCTCGACCAGGACCAGGGCTACAGACGCACAGTCTCCGACGCCCTCATAAAGGTCAACGGGTTCTTCGGCAACAAGATGCAACGGCCGCTAAGGCCCAACGAGTTTGGTATCGGCGTGTGGCCTCAGATACCGGGGGAAAGAGAACGCAACGACAACTTGACCCGGACGATCGACCAGTTCAGTACGCGTAACCTCCGCCTGTCCATGAGCCGAGACTCGAACGAGTCCCATTCGGGAAGTGAAGGTGACTCGATAACACCGGCTCCAGGCTCGCCCACATCGAGAGAAGAGGGGTCCGTGGCGGCGTCTTCATCGCAACAACCACGAAAAGGCAGACGGTATACCGACCCATCCGGATTGCGTTCCTTTGGGCAGCGCCAGGAGAGCACTAAATCTTCCTCCACGGAGCCCGAGATGATTCAAAGCAAGTCCCGCAGTGCGACGCTGCAGGTGCCAACGTTGCGCCGCTCCTGAGATGTGCGCTAATCCGGTCTTGGGATGAGCCATACCGTCGTTGCCTGGCCGCAAGCCCTACGGACACCGAGTAGACCAGCGGGAACTGCTTAGAGGATAAAAGTGGATACGTAGACTGGTGTTTTCAATGGAGTTCTATTGCAACAGTATGCATATAGACGTGTATAGACATGACTTATAAGAAACATCAATGATGAACAGTTCAAAGAACGGACACTGACATGATTTCACAGAGGTAACGGCTTACGATTGGACCGTGCACACTTACATAAGGTATCCCCACTGGTGCAAGGATAATGCCGAGGCCTACCACGGCATCCCCGCCAACCGGGCCGGAGCTAGACCGGGGTCGGAGCTGGAGGGAGGAGCCAAGACGCGCCCCCCCCCCCCTCGACGATGCCGGTGGACCTCTCAACCAACCCCAACATACCTTCCCCGCAACGGCTGCCATCAGTCGTCCGAACGCGCACGAGAGAGAGCATGGGCAATCTATCACTTGGAGTTTCGCTCTGCATGGCGTCGCGGGCGGCGCGATGCCGTGTCCCGCCTTCGCGCCTGGCGGGCGCATGGCGACGCTGCTACTCGTCGAAACCGAGCAGCAGTAAGCTGCCGCTTGACGGCTATCGGGTTTTGGACATGACGAGAGTCTTGGCCGGGGTAAACACAAACCGACTGAGATCCCTTCAACCAAAGGGCAACGTGGCGCTGACATAGAAGAACCCGACAGCCTTATTGCACACAGATTCTGGGCGACCTCGGGTTTGTTTTCATCGTCGTCCGCGCGCAAAGGGGCGGAGAAGAGGGCCCATCTCACTGACATGCATCCAAGCGCCGAGGTGATCAAGGTCGAACACCCCGTACGGGGCGACGATACTCGAGCATGGGGACCGCCTTACGCGACCTACAAGGCCGGCTCATCCAAGGAAGGACCCGGCGAGTCCGCATACTTTCTGGCCGTAAGCTTCCCACCCCTCGTCGCATCTCGAAAGGAGCAGCCCAGACTGAACGGCGCACCAGGTCAACCGCAACAAAAAGTCGCTGGGGCTGAACTTCCAACACCCCAGCGGCACCGAGATCCTCCACAAGCTCGTCGCCAAGTGCGACATCCTGGTCGAGAACTACCTCCCCGGGACGCTGGGCAAGTACAAGATGGACTACGAGACGCTCCGCGCCATCAACCCGGGCCTCGTCTACGCCTCCATCACGGGCTACGGCCAGACGGGCCCGTACTCGGACCGCGCCGGCTACGACGTCATGGTCGAGGCCGAGTTCGGCCTCATGCACATCACCGGCAGCCGCGACGGCGAGCCCGTCAAGGTCGGCGTCGCCGTGACGGACCTGACGACGGGCCTGTACACGAGCAACAGCATCATGGCCGCGCTGCTGGCGCGCGCGCGGACCGGCAGGGGCCAGCACATTGACGTGGCGCTGAGCGACTGCCAGACGGCCACGCTGACCAACATTGCCAGCAGCTGCTTGATCAGCGGCGAGAAGGACTCGGGCCGGTGGGGCACCGCTCATCGTGAGTTTTGGAACCGCGCGCGCGACCCCTTCCCCTCATTGACACAGATCTGACTGACGCCTCCTCCCGTGTTGAAAAGCGTCCATCGTGCCGTACAAGTCCTTCAAGACCAAGGACGGCGACATCCTCTTCGGCGGCGGCAACGACCGCCTCTACGGCATCCTCTGCGAGGGCCTGGGCCGGCCCGAGTGGCGCGACGACGCCAAGTACAAGACCAACGCGCAGCGGGTCGCCAACCGGGCCGAGCTCGAGGCGCTCATCGAGGCCGTCACCGTGACCCGGACGACGGCAGAGTGGCTCGCCGTGTTCGAGGGCCGCGGCATGCCGTACGCGGCGGTCAACGACGTCCAGGGCACGCTGAGCCACGAGCACACGCTGGCGAGGAACATGGTGGTGGAAATGGAGCACGGCGAGTGCGGGCCCATCAAGATGGTCAACACGCCCGTCAAGTACTCGGAGAGCGAGCCGACGATCCGGACGCCGCCGCCCACGCTCGGGCAGCACACGGGCGAGGTGCTGGGGGAGCACCTGGGGTTGTCAGAGGAGCAGATCCGGTCGCTGAGGGACAGCGGCGTGGTCGGATAGGGGGGGGGATTGCACCGCGGAACTTTCTTTCCATGAGCATGGCCTGGCAGCATTTTCCTTTTGTCCGGATCCACGAGTTTGCTTGCTAGGACGCGTGGCGCCACAAAGAGTATACACGGTAGAGAATAAAGTGGCTGAAACGCCAGAGCGTATAGAATGGATATATTGGTAGTGTCCTGACGGCCACCGTCTACCCTGAGGATGTCGAGTCTACACCGAAGCTGACCGAAACCCGCAAAAGAGTGGGGGCCGTCCCAGCACTCGGTGAGGCGCACGTGACCTTCAAACGCGACTTCGCGTCTTGCACTGCATGCATGACTTCGCTGGTTTTACCTTTCTCCTGCCTCTGGTGAAAGCGAAGTGTAGTTGAACATTTATTGCCTCATGTTTTCGGACAGGAAAATACCGCAGACCTTTTTTTCCCTTTCTGCAGCTTCGACTTTATTTCATCAAAATCCTGTGAGTTGCGCATTGGCACCCGGATCCATCATCGACTTTCTTCGCGGCGCCACATCGGACCTGCTGGGGTTCATCGTCTCCAACACACTCCGTCATACACACACACACACACACACACACACAAACGCCCACCCCAACATCCACCCATACTGCAGTTGCGTTTCTGCGCCGTTCATCTCAGGATGCTCGAGCCGCTGCGTCCAACGCCGATGGCGCTCACATCAGAAAGGAAAGATGAGACTAGACCGGTCGAAAATGAGAACCGAGATGAGATGGAAGCCACGCCGTCGGCGACGACTCGGCACGCCGCCGCTCGGGATGCGCAAACAACGGCGACTGGCGCCGCACCGGCCCAGCCACCACCAGCCCCGGCAGAGACTCAGCGCGCTGCCGTGTTCGGGGCCGACAAGGCGAAACGGTCGACTTCCGCGCAGTCTTCTTACAAACGCCAGTTCTCCCCGGCAACCTCGCGATACGTCCTGGGCCGTCTCCACCAGGCCGCCGGTGACAGCAAACCATCCTCGCCCGCTCTCGTCGCACCAGCAGACGAACGGCCCCCTGCGACGCCCACCGCCGCCGAGGAAGCTCCTCCTCTGCACTGCCCCGTGGACCTGTCCTCCCTGCCTCGCACGCTTTACTTGCCCGACGCGACGCCCGCCGCCTCCCCCTCAACAACCATACTCGGCCCGCCGCCCCCCGCCGGGACGAAGCGCAAGCGCGCGGCCGAACACGAAGGCGGCCCCCGGAGACCCGTCAGCCTCACCCCCGCCTACCCGGAACCCGAGATCCTCCGACGGCCCATGCCCAGGCCGCCCACGAAGCGGAAGCGGACCAGGGACGACGGCAACGGCAACCCCATGTGCGCCAGGTGCAAGCGCACCTCCTGGACCGACGCCAACCTCATCGTCGCCTGCGTCTCCTGCGGCGAGGCCTGGCACCAGCTCTGCCACGACCAGCCCGCCCTCCTCGCCCCGGGTGGCGGCGGCGGGGGGGGGTTCCGGTGCGCCACGTGCGAGGACGAGGAGAAGGAGCAGGCCGAGTACCAGCGCCAGATCGCGCAGTACCGCGAGGCAAAGCAGGAGCAGGCCGAGTGGCGGAGGCGGCAGAACGACGTCGAGCGCAGGCGGGAGAGGCGCCTCGCCACGCTGCCCGAGTTCCCCGACTCGAGAATCATCGGGTTCGAGGGCGGCGATGCGAGCCGTGAGGAGGTACGTTTCACAGGCGCTCTCTCTTTCTTTCTTACACACACACACACACACACACACACACTCACACACACACAAGACCTTTGCTAATCGTCATTCTTGTCACAGAGAAGAGAGTACTTTGAGAACCTGAAGAAGAGCGACCTCGTCAACCTGCTCATCTTCAGCAATGACATCTACCCGGGTCTCCTCGTCGACCTGCTCGTCTCCGTCTCCAAGAGGCACCCGGACCTACCCATCTTCGGGTCCCCGGACTGGGTGCAGCCAAAAGCCGTATGTAACCCCTCCCCCCCCCCTCGATGAGAAACACAACACTGAGACCCCATCGACCCAGCCACGACAAGAACCCCAGCGCCACCGCCAGGGCAACCACGCCCGCCTCAAGGTCCCCAAGCAGCGCTCCAAGACGGGCGGCGTGCGCAAGATCCTCAAGACGACGCCCGTGGCGCCCGCTGCGGCGGCCGCCGTCGCCGGGGTCGCCGGGGCCGACGGCGAGCAACAGCAACAACAACAACAACAACAACAACAACAACAACAACAACAGCAGCAGCAGCAGCAGCAGCAGCAGCAACATGATGAGGACGAGTACGACGACAACGGTGACGGCGATGACGATGACGATGCCCTGCCCGAGTCGTGGCCCAAGGCCGGCCACGGCCTCTACGCCAAACTGAAGCCCGAGAGGGAGGACCCGCTGCTCTTTGACGACAACGACGAGGAGGCCTTTAGCCACTTCATGGTCGACGACCAGGGGAGGCAGGTCGTGGAGCTTCTCGCGGCGTGAAAAAAAGAAAGCGGGACCCGGTCCGGGAACGGAGAGTGTTGTCGGCGATGAACGCCGTCGACGCTTTGGAAGGGGGGCGGGCAAACATTCAACGTCACGGGGGGGCCCTACATGTATTTGTATACGCATTTGCGTAAAGAAAAAAAGAAGAAGAAAAGAACTGAAAGGTTCCCCCCCTCCTGGCCGACAAGACTTGACGGATCCTTCGATCAAACCGCCTGGAGGAAAAGTACCTGGCCGAGAAGCCCTTGGGGGGGAAGACCCGCACAGTTCAGTCTGTCTGCCTTCAATCACCGGGCAGGAAGCAATAACGCTGTCAGCAAACGCCTTCGCGACGCCTGACGGCCGCGAAAACCAGGCCCCTGCCTGACACACACAACACAACACAGCCCTCACTGAAGGAGCTCATGGCCACGACCCGCAACCGTCTTCGCGTCGCCCGAGCTGAACCCGCCATCCGGGCTGGCACCCTGCCCGAGCCCAACGATTATTACAAATCTTGTAGAGGAGGGCCATTAAGGACTTTGCCGAGGACGGTCGGTGATATTATTTTTCTTTTCTGTAGATTTTGATACCCGTAGCTTCCCCACCCTTCTCCCCTTGCTGCACCTTTCATCATAAACCTACCCGCATATCACCCTCTCTTACAAAGTACACCGTGCATTGCATTGCCGTAACGCCCCCCCGGGGGAGGGACGGCGGAGTAATATACTCGACACGTTCCCCTCCCTCAAATATCCCGGCAAATCCAGGCGGGCCCACCCACCCGACGACGACGACGACGACAGGGGGGAACTGCCGGGACAAAGGTCCATGCTTTTCGGCTCGCAGAGGCCGGCGACGTAGGGCGGATAGAAACGGCAAAGTAAACGCAACACCACCGGACGGAGTAGGAGGTCGAGGGGAAGGTGTCGATCTGTGCGTCGCATCGCCAGCGTCGCACTTCCGTCCACGCCCACTCCATCTCCCCCCAGCAAGCCAGTACGACGGTTTGGTCTATCTTGTGTATTATCATTGATTATCATTATATAGTACACGTATCATTGTCTCTACATCGATCTGTGCGCGCCTTCCGGCCCGTCCCCCCCCTCGTCATGCCGGCCTCAGGAAGACAGGCGGCGGCGGCGGCGACGCACTCCTCATGACGGTCCCGGTCCCGGTCCGGGCCCCCGTCACCATCCCCATGTCCGTCGTCTCCGTCCCGCTCGTGACGATAGAGTTCACGCTCACACTGATGCTGCTCTTGACCCGCCTCGTGCCCATCCGCGGGGGCAGGCTCACCCTCCCGCCGCCGCTGCCCGCGTCCTCGTTGACGGGCCTCGCGGCCTCGACGTCCATGATGGTGACGATGCGGTTCGGCGGCTCCTCCGCCGTCGGGCTGACCAGCCGGTGGGCGCTTACGCCGGGCGACATGGTCTCCTCGCGATGGTCGCGGATCGCCCGCCGCGCTCGGCCCCCGTAGCGCTTGACCTCCTTCCCGAGCCAGTGCCGGCACAACACGACGAAGAGCAGGTCCCAGAGGCCGATGCCCCAGAGGAACATGTAGGCCAGCACGCGCCCGTGCATCTCGGTCATGTCCCAGTAGGTGAAGCCGGGGGCAAAGACTTCGCCGAGGGCGATGTAGACCCAGAAGACGACAATGGCCGAGGCGCCGACGATGAGGCGGAGAAGCAGGGCCCAGCCGGGCCAGGCGTCATGGGCGTGGACGATGGAGCGGGCGTCAAGCAGGACGTCGACGGAGAGAACCACGAGGAGGGCGATGGCGGCTGGGCTGCGGTATCGCTATTAGTGGGTGCTGCCTGAATGGACGCGAGTAGACGAAAGGGAGCTGATGACTTACCCGGTGCGATTTGCAATTGGGAGCGGCACGTTGTAGAGAAACCAGGACATGATCCATAGCAGTATTGAGGCGCCGACGACGTGGGCAACGTCATTCGCGATCTGAGCTCGGAGGAGCCATAGCTTGAATTGACGCGCCTGACGGGCGTTGGGACGGCGAGGCCGTCGGATTCGGGTTCGGGATTGGACTGGCGGGGGGATCGTGAGCGGCGGAGGACGGTGGGGGCGTTCCATGGTCGTGGTGGTGGTGGTGGTTTGGCCGCCGGGGCAGAGCGGGCTGCGTCTTTCCAGGACTCGAACGGCGAGGGGAAGGAAATCGACAGCCAGACGGGAAGAGAGATATCTTGATCAACGACCGGCGGGATGGGAAGATGGAAGTTGGGGGAGCGGGCGAACGGCCTTCAGCATGGTCCCTTCAACAGTGTTTGGGTGGTATCCTTTCTTCTCCTATCCCCTCCTCTCTTACGCGGTTGGTGGTGGTGGTGGTGTTTTGGTGGTGTCCCTCGTCTCTTAGGTTTTCGATTGGAGATTGTCCGGCATGCCAGTGACGGGGAAACAAGGGGAGATTGATTAAAGACGCAAGCAAAGTAAAGAAAGCAAAGATTGGACAAAAGTCAAATGAATAGACCTGGCACTAATGACCGACGCGGCGGCTGTCTCAGACGGGAAGTAAAAAGCCCGAGAAAGCGAAAAGGAAAACAAAAAAAAAAAGTGTATCTATATAGGGCGGGATGACACAAGGGAGGTGGTATTGGACCAAGACGGACGTCGGCGTCCTGGAACGGGGTTAAGACGGCACACGGTGTTCTAAATTTCCAGGAACCAATACGACTGAATCCGAGGAAGTGAAGGTGAGAAATGAGGGTACACCCAACACAATAATGAGCTCGAGGTGGTTGGTGGTGGCGGCGGCGGTGGTGTCGATGTGATTCTGGTCTGGGTATGCTGCTCTGCTTGAAGATTTTCCGGATCTGAAAAATTGGCCGTCCGCTTTCAGTCGGGTCGATGATCATTCATGGGAGGAACGCAATGGAGCGCTGGACGGGAGACACGGGCAGGCCGACGTGCAAGCCGTGACCAGGTTCTCAAAACCGCGAATGGCGACTGACAACGGCGATCCCGAGGCGAGGAATTGGGATGAGAGAGGAGAACTCGCAGATGGCAGGACGATCGCCGGGGATGAGGCAGGACGACCGACACCAGACGAAAACCGACGAACTCTGAAATTCCAAACAAAGCAATGAAACAGAGGGTGGAAGAGGGTTGCCCTCGTGGCTCTTCTGAGAGCGAGACGTCTCATTTTGAGAGCCGTGCAATGGGCGCAGGCGCCATTTTGCGTTTCTTTTACTCCGGGGGGGCTGGCTTGGCTTTCCGGCGCGTTTTGATGTGATAGAGCATCAGCATCAGCAACCCAACAGTCGCATCGCGTCCCCGAACGCATGCTTCCCAAGACCGGCCTCGTCCTCAGTCCTCAGTCCTCAGTCTGCTTGGGGCATGCATCGTCCAATGAACCCTGCGCAGATCATACCCCCTACCCATGCACCTTTGCATCGGAACTCAACGCGGCCCTGTGCAGTAGTGGAGTCCGGTTTTCAGGAGACTGTGTGAGACAACAACAACAAAGGGGTAGTAGCCATTTCAGCGGGGCCGCACGACGGACCGGGCTGTATTTGAGCCCCCCTTGACCCCCGTCGCTCGCTGGTGGGCGGGCGGATGGGCTCCATCTGACGCCAAGCACATCATCGTGGGGTGTTTATTGCAGGGAGGACCTTGACTGTCGGCCAGTCAGTCACCCGCAAGTTTTTGGGTGGGTTCGGGGCTCGGACGAGTCTCAGACCAGATGAACCGCAAGAGCAGTGCGTCTGGACTGTGGTATTCTGGGAGCCCCCAACTAATAATCTGTCCTAGCCGCCGTGTTGCCCGGGAACGAGAGGCTCACCCATTCCAACTCACCTCGGCCCGACACAGAAGCAGGAGATCAAGAAGAAGAGAAGAAACATGTCATCGAGGAATGAGGAAAGAGCGTCGTCGATACCTGTTTGACGTGTCTCGATATCATACCGTGAGCATGGTGGCCATTCGACGCTCACTGCCATCAAATGCGCTTTCTGGGCCGTTGCGCTGGCTTGCCTCTCCCCACAGACACTCCCGGGCGCCGTGCACGATGGGCAGTCCTTGCCAACGGCCCATGGCATTCGACGGAAGGAAGCCATGTTGATCCCATCTTCTCAACACCATGGGAACCTGGAAACGAAACCCAGCTCACCGTTACGTTGGAGGGAGTACCCTAGGCCCCAGCGAGTTTTGAAATCACGGCGTGTATGCTAGTTTGACGATCTTAGTTGCACCACTGGGCGAAAGTCGTGCGCTGCCGCCTTGTTCTGTGGTCGCTTGACCTTGGATGCGAGACAGCCGCCCGTACAGGGCCAGGGAGCCTCGGCCTCCACAAGACTGTCTTGGTTCTTCGACGCCGGGCATCTTCTGGCTTCTTCTTCTTCTTCTTCTTCTTCTTCTTCTTCTTCTTCTTCTTCTTCTTCTTCTTCCTGGTGTACGATCCCGCCAGCGCGGACGTCCCCTTCTTCGCCTTTTTGGGACGGTTGGTACTGCCAGAGAGGCGCTGACCCCGGTGCATGCATATGGGGTGGTCTCGGCGAGTTTCGGCGTGCTAGATAACTCGTCCAAATCCTTCGGATCATGTTTTCCGTCACTCTCGGACGTGTTCTCGAAAGGCGGTCGCCTCGTGCACCATTAGGGGAGGGAGGTTAAACCTCGGCGGGCAGTAGTAGCTCGAGATGTCCCCTACCGTTGGCCCGATGTCACGTCCTTTTGCCAGTGGCCTTTTGCGTGCGCATTCATCCTCGAGCTCTGCAGACCTGGGCGCCCCCCCCTCCCTCAATCGGTGATGCGCTTGCATGATTTTGGCTTTCAGAGGTTTCTTGGAGAGAATGGCACTCTGTGACACCGGATGCCGCCGTATCTTTTTTTGCTTGGTCGGGTCCGCTCCCGCTCCCTCAGCAGCACGAGGAATAGCACTGGGCTCGGCTGTGTTTCTCGCGAGGATTGCAGGACTGACGTAGATCCCGTCGCTGCCAAGCTCTTCTGCACGTCACGCACTGCTTTCCCATGGCATCGTGCGGAGCAATGGGGTCCGAATGCAGCCCAATCATACATGGAATCTTTGGTCTGAGGTTCGGGGCTGCGTCGGCGCCCACCGGGAAGCTAGAGCATAGTCTCTCGCGTCGGTCAAAGTTTCTCTCTGCAGTATCGCCAGTGTGCTCCCCTCCCCCGACGCTGGGCAGGGGACTGACCGCCATCAGAGCACTCACCGTGTTTTTGGTTTCGGCCTCGTGGGTCGCCTGTGTTGGAATCTTCTGGTAGAATTTTCGTGGCCTTCGGGTGGTGTGTCGTCAACGAAAAATCATCACTGCGACGCGGTCGAAGAAGGATTGCAGAAGCGAAGCGGTGCCGCCAAACAGCTTTGATTCGATGCAGGGGGGCGGAGGTAGAAGTAGAGGGGGGGGAGGTCAGTGTACCTTCCCTGAACCTACCTACCTACCAACCTAGGTATCCGTACCTCCCTCCCCGTGGAAGGCAGGTCCAAGTGTACCTTCCGGAGGTCCTGGATCGCGCCTGCCACACCGGCCGCCACGGCGGAGTCGTCGGGCCAAGGCTCCGGGGAAAGCTGGATGCCCCCATCGTGTCTACTACTACTACTACTACTACTTGACCGGGGAGACAGCCAACTAATTACGCCAAGCCACCAGCATCATCAGCATTCCATGCTGGTCCCATTTCCATAATGCTTTGTTTGTAATGTTGGTCCACGTGGATAAAGAACGTATCGCAATCTTCCCGACTCTATAGGCGTACATCACAGACCAAGACCTGGCGCCAAGGAAATCAATCGTGTTACTCTGGTGAAAAGGAAGGACCGGCCCGCTCCCCGGTGTCGATTTTGATTCTACGCTAAAAGTTTATATACTAGGTCCGAGCCGGAGAGACTGAGAAGAAAATACACGAGAATGCAGACCCCAGCAGCCTAGCCGGGCGCCCTCTCGTTCAATCGCAGATGCTGTGATACGGGCCCCGTGCCTTGGGACTCGACGCGGCGAACGCCTCGACGTCGCAGTGCCCCTCCTCCGCGATTCGGACTGCGACGAACTCACTATGCGCCTCGCTCCTCGACGACGACGCCTCGTCGCCAGAATGCGCGCGCTGCAACGTCGTCCCCGAGAGCCCGGAACGGCCTCCGATCTCTTTCGGCGTCGTCTCGGTTGACGAGCGGGACGAGCGGGTCCCCCAACTGTACGACAGATAGGGCCGCAGCGGTGGCAGGCAGGCGATCACAAGGCCGATGTTCACGTCGAGAGCACTCCAGAGCTCTGTTTGTTGGGGTTTGTTAGCCAGCCACTAGTCGAGGGCAGAATGGGGACCCGACCCTGGTCCCAACAAAGGGGAAGCATCAGGGGGCGGAGGGGAGGTTCGCGGAAAAGAAACCCTCCTCAACGTACCGATGATGGTGAAGGACCGGAGATTCCCCCGCGAAGGCGACAGCTGGATGCCCAATACCCGTGCCAACGTGACTCCCAGGTTGATGAGCCCTATCAGGAAGGTACAGTAGGCGCTGATCTTGACGCTCTGCTTCAGTTGGAGCCGGTATAGCACGAGGAAAGGAAGGAAGAAAACTAGGGAAAGTAGGTCAACTGTTAGAAACATGCACACTTTAGACCCGTCTCTGCCAGGATGACGGGGGATACGGAGAGGGGGAGGGGGAGGGGGCTGATTTGTTTCGAGACTCACTCGCAATGTCCGCGGCGAAGTTCAACGCCCACGCGATTTGGAAGAGACGAAAATAAATGTCCGCAGGACAGGCTACTGCCGGGTCGGTAACCCTGTTGGAGACAAGTCAGGAAAGGCGGCCTCCTGAGAAGAAGCGAGGGCAGACCGGGCCAACACAGAGAGAGGAGAGCCTCACCAGTTTCCTCTCAGCGGTCTGCAGATGAAGAATGTCGTCAAGATGGTCGCGGTGTAAGCGCAGCCGCAGTATACTATCGTGGCCCACAGGATCCTCCGCCGCGTCTTCATAAACGGCGGGAACAGACGAGCGTAGAGTGTCAAGAGCGCCGCCTTGCACAGGTAAAACGCCGTGAAGAAGGCGAACTGGCTGGCCCATTGCAACTGCCCGACGAAGCCGCGGGTTAGCATGCCTGTATAAAACACAACCCCTCTCCGTCCTCTCCTATCGGGGCTGGCTCGGTGTATGTATGTGTGTGTGTATGTGTGTGTGTGTGTGCGCGCGCGCTCGCTCACCTTCCAGACAAACTCAATCTTGTCAGATGTGCCGTCATACCCCTGCAGGGTGAAGGCGACGTCGGGGCGTAGCACGTCCAGGTCGAAATACGCAATGTCGAAAGACGTAAACGCCGCGCAGGTGATCCACGCGGCGCACACGATGAGGTCGCTCGCGTTGAGCGGGAGGCCCTGGAGGCCGATGCGCAGGTAGATCCGGGCGACGATCAGGAAGGCCGCGATTCCGACCAGCGCGAACTCGACTGCCTGCTCGTAATCAGCCCGGGAAAGGGAAAAAAAAAAAAAAAAAAAAGAAAGACATAAGGGGATAGGAGACGCGGTAGACAAGGGGTTTTCCCTCTTTGGTGTTGGAGACGGAGTGAAACGGCGGCCGGGTCGAAGACTTACGAGAATCAAAACCGCAGGCGGTCCGTTAAAGTCCAGGGTGTTGTTACTTGCGGAAACCATCTTTACGGGAGGCCCCTCCAAAACACATTTCTTCTTCTTCTTCTTCTTTTGTTGAATATCGAGACATGATCCTACGCGTCCCCAACCGTCCTTTTAGTAAAAAACCCATGCCCCATGTCTTAGACGGTCCTCGACGTAAAAATTCTTTTCGCATACTTTTCGTTTTTTTCCACTCTGACGGCACTGCCCAGCAGAAAATGGCCGCAAGCAGCTGGATCCCCGGCACCCCAGGATCGCGAACCCCCCACTGCCCATCGGCTACGGCCGCCACCTTCCAGTCCGTCTAACCGGAAGGGGTTTTTGGACATACGGAAATGGCGACAGCTTGGGTCCCGTCCCAAAGCAGCCGGAGCTTCTTCACCGTCACCCACTCGCAACAGGGCTGTGACACATAGGCTTGTCCATGATACTGCCGGGTTCGGTAAGGCTTCTAGACATAAAGGAATAAACGACAGCTGAATCAACTGTTCAAACGAGACCAGGCGGTTGTAAAACCAACAGACCAGTCATCTCGGATACCCCAACTAACACACGTCGTTTGTTCTACTTAACGAGTGCAACTTCACGTCGCACTAAAAAACTTGGAGCTTTGTCTCCGCTCCAGACTGGCGGGAGTGCCCCCCTCCGCGTGCAGAAAGACGCCTACCTTTAAGCTAGAGGCCAAGCTTCCAACCGTGGTCCGTCATGCCCAGCCGCCAGGCTATCCCGGGCCCCCTCTCGACGATATCGTCGACCTCGCGCTGGTGCCGCTGCTGCCCCAGAGAGATCTCTAGTGCCTGCTTGTCCTTGGAGTTGATGGCAATAAACGCCTGCAGCGTGCAGCTCTTCACCACGCCAAGTCCCGCCCGCTTGGTCCCCACGATAGCGGTGGCCATCAACACGACCGAGAGGGCCACCTGTGAGGATATGAAGGTGAGCCAGGGCCACCGGACCTGGACGAACGTCTCGGCGGCCAGGGCCTTGCCCGTGACGTTGGTTGCGTCTTCGGTAATCCTGTACACGGCTTTGTGGTCAGTCGTTTTCTGGCTCGAAAGAGCATAAGAAACAAGAATAGATGGAAGGCGTCAACGCTGTACATGCGAGACATGGTAGCATCAAAACGTGACGTCTACATCGACGAAGCCAAGGTGGGGGGGCAAAGCCGCATGAGAAAAGAGCCTTACCGGTTCGACAAGCTCCTCGCAATGTTATTCGTGATGTTCGCAATCGATTCATTGATGACGGTCTCCTGCGAGACGTTCGGCCGCCCCTGCGACTCGAGGGTCTCGGCCCCGTACTGCAGCGCGGCCAGGTACCGGGCCGGCGCCAGCCCGAGCGTGCTCGGGTCGCCGCTCAAGTCCGCGTATGAGCCGTTGAGGGCGTACGCCAGGCTCTCCGTCATGGCAGCGAGCCCCGTTCCGCCAAACGGAAAGTTCCCGGCTCCGAGGGGGTCCCGGATGGCCGGCAGCTCGCGCCGCATCTCCGTTCCCGGCAGCGCCACCGACCCCGGCTCCACATCGGTCGTGACGTCCGCTACCGCCCTGGACTCGACGTTGTCGGCGAAGGCGAGGTTGTACGTCTTGGCGCAGAGGTAGAGCACCGCCTCCGCAGCGCCAACCGTCTCGGTGGGGCTGTTCCGCAGCGAGTACAGGACGGTGAAGTTGAGGAGGGACGCTTCCGGGTGGACGTCGGAGGCGATGGGCCGGCTCGTGCCTCGCAGGACGACCATACCCTGGTAGTTGCCGGTCAGGTTGGCGGAGACCCCGTTCGGGAGCTTAGCGAGGACCAACGACGGCGGCGTGGGCCTCTTCTTGACGGTGACGTTGAGCGAGTCTGTGACGTTCCAGAACTTGACGCAGACGCTCAGCGAGCTGTATGCATCCCACCTGCACTCGCTCGTGGGGCAGCGTGCCGGGCTGAGTGGGAACTCCTGCGTGTGGCTGTAGCTCAGGCCCTCGAAGATGGACTGCTCAGTGTAGTGCTGCTGGGTGACTAAAAGAAACCGGGTCAGCGACAAGAGACCGTCGAGGCAGACAAGATGGGCCTTACCACCCGCGAAGACGTTGGCGGTGCTGAAGTAGAACGAAGTCGAGCGGGACACGACGGCGGTTCCCTCGACAGGCGTGAGGCGGACCGGATACGTCACCACGGACTGCGTCAAAGTCGAGGTGAAGATGGCCGAGACGAAGACCACCATCGAGATGGCACTGGGAGACCTATTTCCGAGCGTCAGCACAACACAAACTGCATTCCCCTGCCCTCCGCATCAGAACAGGGATAGCATACCAGCCCCTCGTCGTCTTCAACAACTGCAAACTCCCCCACGCCCCACGGCTGGCCGCGTCAAAGTCATGAAAGTCCTTCAGGGGCCGCGGCGCGTCGCGGTACCAGAGCCACTTCAGCTGTGAGACACTCTCGGAGACGGGGATGACGAAGGAGGCCCGCGCCAGGGTCGCGAGGAAGGCGATCAGGGTGTTGAGCGTCAGTCCGAGCGGCCAGCGCGGCAACGGCTGGTTGTCGAATCGGCTCAGGACCCCGGCGAGGGCGGCGACCGAGGCGACGCTCACGACGCACCAGAGGAGCTCCGGCAGCCACCCCAGCAGCGACGTGGCCCATGGCTGCTGCTGCTGCTGCTGCTGCCGAGCCGTGCGGGCGAGCGGGGTTTCCTTGTAGGACAGATGGGGCTTGGTTTCCGCTGTCTCTGGCGCGTAGGCCCATCCGGAAGAGGGCGGTGACTCGGCTGAGGCGCGTTCCGTGCCGGGGAGTGGATTGTAGGAGGCGTCCGAGCCGCTCCAGAAGTGAGCCGGCGGCAGTGTGGGCGCCACGCCGGCGTCCATGGAACTCATCAAAATTGCGGGCTGCTCAGATTGCCCCATTCCAAATCGGCCTTCTGCCGAGTCGGCGGGTTGCATAAGCGGCCTTCGGTCATTGGTGAATGAGTTCGATTGTTGCGTGCCGTATGGACGAGACCTTTCATCGTCCGGTGGATATTGAAACCTATCCATCGCTGGGGGCACGATTGGGAGAAGTCTCTGGTCGAGGAGAAGACATTAATCGGTGGGCTGGTCCGAGATTCTGTAATAGTTGCAATCGACTATGCAGAATTCAAGACGAGGGTTCATTATCAAGCATACATACGGATATTTCTGAAGAGACAAGAGTAGATAGATGCATCTGCTGTTTTGTAGGCTGGTCTCAAGGCAGCAGCGCATAGGGATCACAACACAGCCGTGGCCGCCCCACCGGGCAAGCCCTGACAGGTCAATCGTGTCTCTCAAGCAGGGGGGCTCAGTGTAGCTAAGTGATGCAGCCAAGCCGGAACCAAGACGTGTTAGTGGCACAACGTAAGGCACACTGCAGATAATGAACGGGGAGACGGGATGACAGGGGCGCGGTTAGCCTAAGTGATGCCCAATGGCGGTAGGATCAGCCTGATCGTCTTGGTACTATTAATGGTGACACGCGACTCTGCAAACCAGGACTCAGCGAACAAAACAGTATCCTCAACCGGGGCGTATTGCTTTCTGGACTCGGGGGAACATTCGCTATAGCCATGTCTAAAATAACGGGATATCAGCCTTCTCTATCAATCGAGCTCACTCTGACTGTTCGACTCTACTCTGGCTCAGACTTGCCTTTACGGCGTCATTGCTAACGGTCTCGTTTGAAGCTCGACTGCCTGCCGCGAGCAAAGGGTTACTGCAAAGCAGAAACGCACAGTTGCTCGCATCAGCCTTCGGGCGACCGTCAACTCGGAAGTATCTGTGTATCATCACCGCCAGCCTCGGGAAGCACTAGCAACCCGAGGGTCGAGCTCAAGGGGCAATGAGCGTTGTCCCTTTTGTCTTGCCGCTTTCCATCTTGGCTGTTCTCGAGCCGAACTGAATCTGGGAGGTGGTTAGCTACGAGGGTTCCGCGAGAACAAAATCGACCAGCTTCTTACCGCTCTCTTCTTCTCCCGCGCAACTGACGCCATGCCGAGCTCTTCAGCGAGCAGCCGCAACACCCTCTTCCCGGGCTCAACCTCGGCATCTGCTTCGGTAAAGCCGAAATCGCACTTCGCCCAGACGGGGGTTTCGATTGACCACTTGACGAACTCCTCGTCGAGGTAAGGGAACCGCACCTCGCGACCCCAGTGAGACATGGCCCTATCGTCGCGCCCCAGGTTACGCTTTCCAAGTCGACTGACGTCCAGCTTGAGCTCGTCGAGCAGACCCGCGTGGCCTCTCCTCGAGAAGGCGGTGGCATGTCGCACGTAGCCACCAAAGAGTTCGTCGGCACCGAGACCGGAGAGGAGAACTCGCGCTGGTGTGGCATAGTGGGTGGCAGCGTCTGATGGATGGCGTTGCGACATGCCCAGGCCACGAGCGGCAAAGTAGAGGGCGTATGCGATGGAGAGATCCATCTCAGTGTTGTGGGGGTACATCAAGGAGATCACTTGGCTCCGATGAACAAGCACTTCTTGGTAGGGAACATCCACCTGCGAGGGGTCAGTAGAGGCCTGGTCGACGGTATGGGGGAGAACTTACGGCAACAAACCTCCAACGGCGGGCAGGACAAACAGCGGCCAATTCGGCGAATGACTTCCTGCCAGTGACCCTGTCAGGACACGCCTCGTACAAGCTCAGACCATCGGGAGACTGTTCGGCCTTGGCTGCCAGACGCGGATTCTCGAAGGCGACATTGATCAAGTCGATGCCCTGTTCAGAGGGCAGAAGATCGCTTGCCATACGCGCAAGAACTGTGCAGTCCAACCCGCCGGAGAACAGGACCGCAACTCGCGTGTCGTTGTCCGCCTCACGAGCCGGCGGTTCGGGGACGTTCAAGACGCGCAGCTTAAGCGATTCTGCCAATTGCTCCCGCACCGCATGGACTGACGGTGACGACGCCGACAGCGGTTGAGTGTCCGGGAACGGCAGAGTCATGTTAAAGACGCCGATGTTGAGAACCTGAAATGGTAAGTAGCAAAAACGAATGATGATTCGTGAAAATCGTCGAGCTTACCGTTTCCGCCTCACCTGGTGTCCATGACCGAGGGGAGGATGGACTGCTCGGGTCTTGACTCCATCTTGCCAAGTCCAGTACGTAGATGCCATCGGCCTCCACCTCGGCCCATTCCGGCGACGTGCTCTCGGCAATGCTGGAAAACCGTAGCCCCTCCTGTTGATTCAATAGCAAAGACCGTCGACCGAGGCGGTCGCGACCGTAGTAGATGCGAGACGCGGCGGCGTCGAAATAGACAAACGCGAAAGGCCCCTCGATGCTGCGCAGGACGTTCAGAACTTGATCCTCGCTGGCATCGCGGCCACTAGCCGCTGTGAGCAGTGAGAATACCGCCTCGCCATCGTTGCCTTGAACGGGTGCGCCCGCAATCTTCCAAGCTTCACCGTTCCAGCAGAGAACAGACTGAGAGGACGCGTCGTGGAATGGCTGCTTGGTGACGTGGTCACCGCGCAAGGCCAGGACGGTCGACGTAAAGTTCAAAAAGACCGGCTTTGCATCGGGGCTCGAGGTCCTTGTCTGGGACTGAACCTCGCCAAGATGATCCGGGCCGCGGCTGCACAGGCAGGTCCTAGTAGTCGCTGGCAGTGACTGGAAGCCTTCGCGAGAAACGCTGACGTGGATGCCACACATCACGGGGCCAGCGTGGTCACAGTAATTGCTCCCCCCTCAGTATATGAACTTTAGTGGGATGTCCGTTTTCGTTAGTGTCGCATGTTTGGTTGGGATTGGGGTGATCTTGGATGAGCTCTCTGCGTAATCTCGTCAGTGCCCGAGAGAAATTGGCCGACGGAATTTGTTCGGGAAACATAGAGAGGATCCACACCCGCCCAATCAGGAACAGCCCCACCATCCCCTCTGGGTATTCGTACCTTCCCTCCCATCATCACAGGCACATAATCCACCAGAATCAATCATTGCTACTCAAAGGAATGTGAGGCGTTCCTATGATTGATGTCAGAGACATTCACCTTCATGAAGAACAATGGCATGTTTGGCATTAGCATGTCATTTGAACTCTGTTTCTAATACATTACAGTGTCTCGACTTGCCTCGCTCTCCCCCAACGGCCCGTCACGCATTCTAGCACCCATCACACGTTGAGTCTCCCTATACATGACCTCCATCAAGAACAACACGGCAGATGACGCGGAGAAGCGGGGTTTGCGAGTCAGAGCGGCATCGTACCCTAGTGCAAGTCATCATGCTATTCCGGGGAGATCTGGGGAAGTTTCCCCCAGTTGCGTTATGCAACAGGGACTCCAGCCGCGAAGAACCGGGACTTGGCCATCGCAGTCAGCCCAGCGTTGGCCGACTAACATCACGCCACTCTCCGGCCCGTCTCCATCATGCGACGCTGCCATCATTATCGGCCCAGCGGGCGAAACCATGGCGACGGGATAAAACAGACCCATTTTCCCAGACGGAAGAGACCCGCCAACATCTAGCAAGCTAACATGGCATCCAAAAGAACCTGTCAACAGCTATGGCGCGCTCATCCCATCCGAAACGCTGGGACGGTGGCCAGACCATTACCAGCGGCGGCGATGATATTCACCTCAAGACCCCTTCTTGCAACTGCTTGCCGCCAACCAAGTTTTCGTCCATCTTCACGTCAAACTCGCCAATACTCGAGTCATTCTCCCCAGACAGCCACGCCTGTGGTAACTCCGAAGTGGACGCCACCCAGTGACCCCACATCTCGACCAGTGGTCATCCTTGGTGCGGGGGTCCTCGGCCGGCGGCTTGCCGTGATGTGGGCCTCTACGGGACGACCCGTCATTCTCCATGACGTCGATCCCGGAGCCCTGGCCTCGGCCATCGTCTACATCGCCGACGCCCTCACCACCGTCTGCTCGGTGCGCGAGACACACCCCGGGCACGTCACGACCAGCACCGTCCTTGAGAATACCTGCGCCGCACGCCCCTGGATGGTCATCGAGGCGCTCCCCGAGGACCCGGAAATCAAGCGCGCCATGCTCGGCAGGGCCGATGCCCTCGTACCCGAAGACTGCATCTTGGCGTCCAACAGCTCGACCTGGCCCACGTCGGCCCTGAGGAACCTGGTCACCCGCCCGGAGCGTCTTCTCAACACGCACTACCACCTCCCGCCCCGCAACACCTACGTTGAGCTCATGACCTGCGGCGCCACCGACCAGAACCTCGCGCCCTTTCTGGAAGCCCAGATGCGGAGCGTCGGCTTCACCCCGCTGGCGCTGCCCCGCGAGTCCGTCGGCTTCGTCTTCAACCGCATCTGGTCCGCCATCAAGTCGGACACGCTGCGCGTCCTGCAAGCGGAGCTGGCGTCGCCGAAGGACATTGACGCCCTCTTCCGCGACTTCTTTCACGCCGAGAAGGGGCCCTGCGAGAAGATGGACGAGGTCGGTTTGGACACGGTCTGGCAGGTTGAGAGGAACCGGCTGGGAATGGGCGTCCTCGATCCGGCCAAGGCAGGATACACGGACTGGCTGGAGGAGAACTACGTTTCGAGGGGCAGGCTAGGAGAGAAGACGGGAGACGGGCTGTACTCGGCCAAGGAGAGGAGCTTGCTTGCAGAGAAGAGGGCACTGGTAAAGTCGTCGTATTCGAAGCTGCGTTAGCAGTTAGCACTGCAATCCGAATTGTACACATCGTCCCCTCCCCCACGAAAGTCGAAAGCTTGCCAGCTGTGTCCATCCAGCAGTCTACATTGATGCTGGACATGTTTGCCAAGCTCGAAGGGAAATCCAACGAGTTGTTATTGCGAGAACGGACGATGTTCGATAACACCGCCGGACTTGTCAGCGCCTTCAACATCGTCCATGCTCGGGAACATAACGCCGAGAGCGGCAACGACAGGGTGTTGGACAGCATCCACCGATTATCTGCTCTAATCGACGAAAAAAACCGAGTTGCCGAATCCGACGAAGCTCAAAACATCGTTGATGATCTCGAAACACTTCTTCGGCAGATGGACACAGCCATCCAACACATGGAATCGGCGAAGCTAACAAGCCATAGGATAAACTTTTGGAGCGTGGAGAAGGAGCATCGCAAGGAAATGCTGTGCTCCGTAGTTCGTCAGGTACCAAATCGTGCTTATAGGCCGACGTTATCCACTCAGTGGAAATGTAACAAGAAGAAAAGATAACACCGAGCAGTTAAAACAATAAACTAAAACCGCTTCGACAGCCCGGCATCAATGCACTATTCTCGCCCCATTCCAAGGAGCAGTGACGTACCTCCCGTTTCCAAATTCTGGGAGTAGAAATTGATGCATCCGTCTCTGCTATAGCCCTCCAAATTCCCTACTAATGAGCATTGACTTAACCGAAAAGAGTTGTTTTCTTATTAACCTGTAAAAGAAATACAAATAGTGATGCCCATGTACTCATCTGGCTCACCTCGCCCATCTTTACCAGAACTAAAAGCACTGACAAAGTGAGCAGCCGAGTAAGGCGGCTGAGCATAAACAATAAATTGTGCTGCCATTAGCGCACAGAAAGACAACCAATTTCAATGAGTCTCGTACCACCCTGAGATTTCAGCTTGCTTCTGGAAGTACTCTTGCTGGCTGGGGCTCATCTTAACAGTGTCATCGGTGAAGGCTCTCAGTGTGTCTGTCCTCATGGCGGCGGCGCGCATAGAGCACTCATCATGGCCTGGAAGTGTGTGCAATCTCATCAGGTTGACAGTCCAATAGACTTTGTTGACAGAGTGCGGGTAGCTCGCCAGTTCATCTGTCAAACAGGTAATGCCCGGATCGATGCCGATCGACTTGCACTCTCTGATCAACGAGCCAAGTAACAAATCCGCACATTCTTTTGCCTTATGATTTCTAGAAGAGTACTTGTTGCATACTTGGCTGCTCAAAGCTTGCCTCGCTGCTTCTCGTACTGGCTCCAGGACGCCCTTCAATAAGGCCATTTGCGTTACGGCGATAATGTCTCGTAAAAGTTAGCCTTGCTCTTCATTAATAGTTTGCACTTCACCACGAGTAACTCACCCAAAATACCGGAGAATCTGATTTGAGCGTTGTAAACAGAGTCCCTGTCTTCGTCTTTATTCCCAATGCAGAAGCCAATTTTGCCATCGTTAGCGCGATACCTGGCCAGTTCAAGAATAGCCCCCTCGAAGAGCTCCTTTGCTCCAATCTCCCTGGTTATCCACGCGAACATCAATGTATCATCGCCGAACTTGACATCCTTGGTCCTGGGGATCCATCTGCGAAGGTAAGGGCGGAAGAGGTACGTCATGCTGTATTTGTTGCTAAGGACCAGAATTTCGAATAGCTCGGGTATGGTAACATGGGTTGGGACGATTCGGTGGCAGCCGTGGGCGATAGCCAGGACGGTAGTCATTGGCAGAAGGTTGTCTTCAGGGAGCTCAACGATCCACTCTTCGCCCTCCTTCTGGGACTCCTTGAAGGGACCGAAGAGCATCTTTTCGAAGATGACTGAAGCGCGCGCCAGAGTTCTGGAGCAGATACGTAGATCCTTTGTATAAGGGGTACTGAACCTTAAGATAAGGTCGCCTCGCTTGTCGAGATCGGTGATTTTTCTGGCCATCTTATATTGACGAGATTCGAGACGGCTATTCAAGAGTTGAGATGGTGTTCGGTAAGAGCTTTCGTGTATGAAAAGTGAGGGTTGGACTGAATTGGCGATGTAGTAGAGAAGAATAAAGGGAGAGTCGAAAATGAAAGCTGAAGTTGCTCGTCTCAGTTGTGTGTGCTTGAAAATATGGGAGAGGGATGGTCTTACAGGCGCGTAAGCAACTAGTATATGGCCCTAGAGGTCTGTATCTCCGATATGGTTTGCCTTGCCACAAGGTTTAGGGCTTCTATGATTGAGGCTCTCCGCTGTAGACAGACATTTTGTTCAGAGCCATCCCCAGTTTGGACAAAAAGCCCATGTTCCATGGTACTGCGATGCATAGATTGACCTGAAGAAATAGTGTGGTAGTCAACTGAGTAACTAACCTACCAACCAACTTGCCATCTAACTTAATCCAACAATGCCTGACCCTCGGCCATGAAACCAGCATCCTGTCCCAGATAACGCATGCCTTCCTTCTTTTTCTCGCTTCCCACCTTTATTCCATTTAGACACGTTCATTGTTCTATTCAGTTTTCTGGAGCAGTCGTTCGTTTGAGGTTCAGCCTCTTACACCGCCTTATTAAGGAAGTTGCCAGCTCAAAGGACAAAGTACAGATTCTGCAAAGATGCCTGGACTCGGACGTTGGCGATCATCCATAAACACCATGTCCGAGTCTGCTAGAAACAACATTTCGCGCGAGGACGAGGAAGTAGGACCACTATGGTCGTCGCTCGCCCGTGTACTTGGAGACTCTGAGAAGGCCGTTGTTCTGCACCCTCAAGTCGACTTTACCCCCAGGATCGGCGTCGAGCAAGACAGCAGCCTCAACAGCGACATGGACATCGCTGCTGATGCGGCATGTTCGATAGAATTAGTCGTCTACTCAAGAAGCCTGGCCCAGGCTTCTCGTTACTTCAATGCCCTGGTCTTTAGAAAACTTGCAGGGTATCGCAGCATGAGCCCGACACCAGGTGGATCGTCAGTTTGCTCGACGACTGCCCGGAACTGATGTATATCCTTCTCGCCATTGTCCGCGGCCGCACCGGCGATCTTCCCTTGACCCTATCGATCGTGAAGCTGGAAGCCGTTTTCGTCCAGGTGACAAGCACGATATGATATCACTCCTAGGCCCTTGAATTCTAAAGTGGCTCGATCTCCACATGGACATGGCTCCTGCGGCGACAAATGGCTACTGGCCTGGATTGCATGGATGATTGGTGCCGCCACCCTGTTTGGGAATTTGGCCATGCACCTGGCTAGGAGCTGGCAAGCTGCCGGCGGCCGCCTGGACGACGAAGGAGGACTGGTAAACGTCGAGAGGTTTCCCGCGGAAGGGGATGAACTCGATGATGCGGGCTTTACGGATGAGGTCCTCTTTTGGGGCAAGGCTAACTCCTATTAGCCTGACACGGTTCGCAGATAAAGCTAAGAGGTACAGGCTCCAGGCAATGGAAAGGCTACTTGAGATGCTAAACTTCAGCATTCCCGCTAACCTGCCAGAGAAGCAAGAAGACAGGGGTGTACTTGTTTGCCCAGCGGGCGGATGCACTGGGCGTCAGGAGCACCAGAGTCAACAGTGACAAGCATGACATCAGAAGCACGATAGAAGAATGAAATTTAATGATACTCCCTAGTATTAACTATACTCATGTGCCCTCTTCCGGCATCACCTCCATGGCGTCGACCCATTCCATGACGAAGGCCGTTACGATCTTGGCCCAGTCCCTCACCGTGGGCATGTGGAGGTGCTCGCCGTCGTCCTCCATCTTGTGCCAATAGTAAGGGAAGGGCGAGGGGATCACGTGCAGGACGTTGACGCCCTTCATCATGAAGGGGACGTGGTCGTCGCCGATGCCGCTGCTGCCGAACATGCTGGGGGCCTTGTTCACGTCGCTGAGGAACGGAATCGAGGGCTTGGTCTCCAGGAGGCCGAGGTCGCGCATGCGCTTCTCGACCTCGGCCATGGCCTTGTAGGCCCAGTGGGTGGACTGGAAGTAGGACGGGATCCTGGGCTCCGGGGCGCCCAGGAGGTCGAGCAGGACGAAGAGTCTGATCTGCTCGAGAGGGTTTTTGTAATGCGACATGGCGGGGTTGAAAGTGTTTTCCCACTCATGCGACAGGGACCTGCATGCGTGTCAGTGAGATGACTTCTTTCAAAAGGGACGAAGCGGTTCGACTCACCTCGCACCATACAGAGAGTCGGTGTCGGTCCAGGACTTGAAGGCTTCCTCGCCATCCAGAAAGAGGAGCTGAAGACCCATGTCTTGGGCAACGGTGCCTCCATTCTCCCCAAGAGCGACCATCTCATCGTACATCTGGGTCAGATACGGGTCGAGAGTCTTGGCGACGTGCAATAGCATGGCACATGGAGCCGCGCTGTCAGTGGCACCGATGAAGCCGGCGGGCTCGATCTTGCTATCGTAGTGCGCCACGAGGGTGAGGTAGTTGGCCTGGCCGGGCTTGGTCCAGGGCGGCTCACGCCTGATGATGAGGTTCTGGAACGGGACGTCCTTGTCGCCGGTGGCGGGAGTCTTGGCCGTCGAGTTCTGCCACTGCACGGTCCAATTGGGCAGTGACTTGAAGAAGTTGACAAAGTGCTGCTGTGTCTTGACCTGCCCTTCCGTACCGGGTACACGAGGGATGAGAATAGGGGAGAGGAGCGGGCCGTTATGGATGTCAAAGTCGTTCTCGGAGACGGTGACGTTTCGAAGAACAGCCTCGGAAAGCGGCGTGTAGGCGCATGCCGAGGCCGCGAGAAGAAGGTGAAGTATCGCGATCCAGAGCCCGCGAACCTGCCCTCTCACGAAAGGGAGGCCGATAAGGGCCATGACGGAGCTGTGGTAAGGGGCAGCGTGCGCAGGATGAGGTTTCTTTCAATCAACAACTCATGCTGTTCATTCACGGAGCCGATATGGGGAGGTTGCGGTGGCGTCAGGAGCGAGGGACGTTGATGAGTTCGCGATGTTGAAGTTTCCAAAGAGGTGTCAACTTTTGGGAGGTCCCCCCCCCCGACGGAGGAGGGATGGAACGGCTAAAACGGGTTAGACCGAAACTGTCCTGCAACGTGTGCTGCATTTCCCCTGGGCGCATGTTTGGGAGAAGTGGGGACCATGAGTGGATTAGCTAAGCTCCACAAGTGTCAACTTACCTGTATTTTGCGAGATGGCAGTAGTGTGTAACTGCAAGTTTATACGCAGTACAGAGGACCTCTATCCCAAGAGGTACTCTTAACCTCTATGACTAAGATTAAACTCACTGTCAACTTCAACTAAGTCAATAGGTAGGTACGATCGATACCCGTACCTCCTTGGTATTTTTCCAAAAACCTTATGTCGCGTTGAGTGTCAAGCATGGTACTATCCCTGCCACCCTGTACTTTGACTGCGTTTTTATGATTGTTTTTATGGCTAGTTTGGTTGCACTTGTGCAAACCGACTGGCTACTGGGGACCGCCTTGCAATTATTCCTTAGTCAGCTTCTCCGCACTATCCGGGAGTGCACGTTCCACCGCGTGACTACACGCGCTCGGGATTTCTTCCATCTCATCGCCACTCACTCTTTATGTAGGTTGTTCACCACTCATCTCATCCCTAGGTCAGGCCCTTCGTTGGAGATGGGAACCACACCGAAGCCGATGAAGTTTCTGTAGCGAGCTCCGCCGAAGACTACGTCGAAGAGAAATACACACACCATGAGCGACAGATAACTTGATCTTCTCAAACGCTGAGTGAGACTGGAGGCGAGGCATGGTCGACTAATAATGAGGTGCACTATTGCAAAGTGCGAATCTATGTGGCCATACAGGATGCTCCCTGAGCATCATAAAGTGAAAAGGGCTACGAGGGCTCTTCCGCCAGCTAACCCAGCATCACCGAGAACAAGATGAGGACAAGGAGAGAAGGAACAAGAGGATTCCGATTTGTTAACACTGTCCCTTCCTCTGTTGTCGTTTGAGTATTCCAGCTGTGCCACTGGGAGATGAAGGACAAGAGGGGACGGGAGGGAAGGAGATGGGTGAGAAGACGTCAGCCACATCATACCTATGGACATTCAGTTCAGCCAGCAAACAACAAGAGCCTGTCTGAAAAGATCATGTGGCTCCCGCCTCAGCACAGCATCCCTGGCAACCTACTCGAGCTTGTTTTCAACAATGGTGCCTACAACTACCCAGTATTTATCTTGGACGAAATGGCAAAGCAGCTTCTGCCTGCAGGGAATGCTTAAGCTCTGTCACAAGTTAGAAAGGCTCATTCCTATAAAAGTAGAGATCTTGGACATATCGGTAAGTAATACAAGTAATAAGTTAAACACTATATAATACGGCACAGACGATATACTTAGTAGGTGCCACATAAAGCAATTATAGCAAAACTGCGCATCGGCAGACGAACAACCGAAGATCAAATATAACTATAAACATAGACAATAAGATACTAGTGGGAAGACATATGCACAAACCCATACAATCCCTGTTGCATTCAACTTACTTCCCCTAGCAAGCGCCCGTATTCTTCAAGCACCGCCAGCAGCGGCCTTCATGAACAAGCGCTCCCTCTTCATCAACAAGCTGCTGACCAGCACAACGCTTCCGGCAGTGATGACCAGGATGTACGGCAGGTTCAGTGCCTCAACAATAGCCTCGAGGACCTCCTGCTGCATCTGCGGGGGCAATGTCGTCACAAAGTCCGTCCCGACGCCGGCGATGGCGAGGTGGATCTGATCCTCCGTGACGTTGTCGGGGAGGATCTCGGTCAGCCGCGTCTCCGCCCTGTTGAGGAACACAGCGTTGCTGACGGCGAGGGCGATGTTGATCCCGCTCGTCTGCGCCAGCGCCATCAGCGACGACGCCACGGCCGCCATGTGCTCCGGCACGCTGGCCTGCGAGATGGAGAAGCCCGCCTGCGTGTACGTCCCGACGCCGGCGCCGAGCATGGCCGAGGCCCCGTAGACCCAGGACGTGCTGGTGTCGGTCTCGACAACGTACATGAGGGTCGCGGCCGTGACGGTGATGGCGCCGCCGACGGTGAACCAGGGCATGTACAGCCCGAACTTGCCCGACGGGTGCGACAGCATGGCGCCCTGCGCCAGCGTGACGACGACCATGAGCAGGATGAAGGGCAGGAGCCGCACGGCGGCGTCGATGGCGCTGTCGCCGCGCGCGAACTGGAAGAAGATCGGGATGAAGTACACCGGGATGAAGATCGCACAGCCCCCCGAGGCGGTCACGCAGAACATCAGGATGATTGTCCGGTAGTACTTGCGGGTGCTGATGAGCTCGACGGGGAACAGGCGATGCTCTTTGGTGGTGGCGATGCAGTACGCCTGCTGGACGCCGAAGACGATGAACAAGACCCCGGCCACGACGAAGAGGGCGATCTCCGAGCCCGAGTTCCACTCGTACATCACACCGCCGAAGCTAATCGCCATGGTGAAGGTAACGATAGCACCGAGCATGAGCACGGCACCAACCCAGTCGATATCGGCCAGTCGCTTGAGGATCGATGCGCCCGGTTGCGGGTCCGGAGACGGCAGCATGAAGATATAGACAGGCGCTGCCAGACCGCCGATCGGGAGGTTGATGTAAAAGGCCCAACTAGACGACGTCAGCCTCTTTGCTTCTTAACCCTGATATGAATCACTCACCGCCATGTCGCATCCGAGTCGGCAAACGCTATTTCAAGATCAGCTTCTCTTCTGCTATTCTCAAGACAAAGACGTGGAGTTGGTGACTTACCTCCTCCGACCAGGGGCCCAAGGATCGTGCCAAGTCCCCACGTCAAACCGATGCATGCCAGGTACATCGGCCTCTCCTGGATCGTCGTCGTCTCCGCGATGAGGACCATGACTCCGACATACATGCCGACGCCGCCGAGACCGCAGAGCGCACGCCCGACGATGAGACTCTCTATATCAGGGGCCGCGCCGCAGAGCGCGCTCCCAGCCTCGAAGACGACGACGCTCCCGATGTACAGCCACTTTGGCTTCAGGTGCGAGTACAGCTGGCCGAAGACGAGGTTCACCGCCGTCGCGGCCATGATGAACGCGACGCCGAGCCACGCGAGGTCCCTGATGGCGTCGAACTGGAGAACGATCTGCGGCTGCACGTCGGCGACGACGGTATTGTCGAGGGCGAAGAGGAAGGTCGAGGAGAGGATGGCGAAGACGATGAGGTACCATCGGAAGCCCGTGACGGTGCGTACGGGCTCCAAGGCGACAGTCTCCTTGCCACGCTCATTGTCGGTGTTCTCCCCCGACAGCGGCCCTTTGGTGGAGGAAGAGTCGGCCGGCTCTGTCTTCTCGAGCACTCCGCCGGTCTGGGATGCGGGCTGGGCTTCGGCTTGGGCTGCCATGGTTGCTTTTGCTGGGGATAAAACCGACAGGAGTGCTTGCGGTTATCGAACAGTCAGTCTCTTCCCTCAACAGGCCTTCAAAGGGGACCGGCCCTGTCAAATATCCCGTTGCCCTGAGGACTTCTCGCCATTTCCTACGATAGCAAGCCATAAGCTCCAATCTCACCGCCAAGAGAACTTCATTGGCAGATCCATAAGCCTTAACATGCAGTCACCCATACACATAGCTATTCTGACCATACCTCAGTTACGTGTAGCTTTGGTGGCTCACCCAGACCAGATTTCCGCTTCACCACTCTAGGCATCCATCTGTTGCTACGAATTTCAGCCTAAAGGCAACCCGCGGACCAGTATTCAAGTTCCTGTTTGTATCACGGGGATGCCGCCGCAAGAATCTCTTGACTTCACAAAGAAGCGCGCGGATAAGGCAGTGGACACCCAACAGGCGGCAAAAAGCTTTGTCTGATAAGCCTTATGATCCAAGTAGGGGGAAAATCCGAGACCCACATTGCATACAGCCACACTCTCCAGGTCTTTGGGATACTGCGTATGTTCATCCCGAAAGTTCCGCCATAGATTTGGGCCTACAGGCTGCCTGCTGACACAGCTTTGGCAAGTAGCAGCTGACCTATCCCATGTCAGAAACGCCACAAAACAACGAGGCTTGACGCACGTCAGACCCTCTGGCGTATCAGACGCACCCCTGCTAATCCGTCCAACCTGCCGTGATGGGCTACTCGTTTTCTATCTAAACGACCTGATGCCGTGGCCCAATGGCAGTTTTGGGTTCTTTGAGGTTGAGATAAGCTTGGGTAAGGACAGCGCATAACTGACGTGAGTGTCAGGCGCGTATCTGTACTGCGGGTTGGTAAGGCGCGTTCCGTTCTGGGTACAGCTGGCTGGCTGGCTGTTACATTGGCTTGGGACCTCGGCTATTTTCTTTTTATATTGGTGCAAGGAATTGATAATTAGTGTGCACGTGGGCCTGCTACATGTCCAAGCCGGCACCTCTCATAGCTACACCTGACACAGCCCATTCCCAGCGGTCTTGATGTCTTTTCTTGAGGTGATTGACTTTTGGTGCGGCGTGCCTGGTTGTTTTGTATATGATACTCGATCGAAAGTCGTATGCTTACTACTTCACGTTGAGGAAGCCATTTGTACATCCCATCACTGGGACATGCGTTCAATCGAATATGCGTAGTTTCCATACTAGCTGCAACTTCATTCCAAGACGGTAGGGCAAATGACGACCAACCCGCTGCCCACCAAGGCCCTGAACTATCCTTCGTTCATGATCCATATGTGAAAAAGTTTCATCATTTCTTCCTTCCTCACAATGAAGGAGATCTCTTCGGCTTCGCGTCGTCTGCCTCCGTGTCAAAAACCACGGACACATTCTTGGCGCCGACGCGCTTGCCGTCATGGCTGACTGAGAAGTCGATGCTCGCACCAGCGCAAACCATTTCGATGGTGTAGTCGAGACGATGGAAAACTTTACCAAGAGAGTTGACATGACGTGGAAGAGCTTCAAAGTCTATCTTCTTGTTCCAAGTGATCTCGCACAGCTCCATGACCGAGCTGTCCTTCTCGGATGGCGGAGGCCAGGCTGAACTGACGTGGAGCGACTCGGAAACCTCGGAAGGGGCCGAAGAGAACAAGCGGTAAAAGTCCTCACTCACGGGAGTTGTGCTCGAGACATCGGTACCCTGGTTTGAAAAAGATGTTGTCAGTGGTCTGTCTGGAGATGACACGGAAGTTTAACAAAGACGAGAGACTCACTTGCTTAAGAAACCAATTCATCTGGTTATGGGCCATCCATTTCTGTTCTTCTTTGGACCACTTCTTGGAACGAGCACTGTGCTTCTTTCTGTCGAATTCGGTATAGAACACGGCTCCATAACTCGCTCTAGCGATTCTGGATGTGACACTAACGGATAGGCCAGGAGACAGGTTTTGTTGAGTGAGACCTTGGACTACTGCACCACGACAAATGGCAGTCCAGCTATTCTCCATCAGTAAAGGTAATTGGACATGGAAAATTGGTCTTACGGCTTTGCGCCTGTCGCTTGGAGAAGCGCGATGTCTGTGTCAATGGCTGACCGAAGATGGCTACGAAGGTAGCGGCATCTACCAAAACCGCCGACGAGAATGATGTTCTAGCATCCTTTTAGCAAACTGGCCCAGATATTATCAAACACACATTTCAAAATTACCTTGGGAAGTTTGCCCGATTTGGCACGAACGCCATCGATTTGTTTCTGAACAAGGGAACTGATCTTGTTGGCGATGGGGTCGAAGACAGAGAGCAGGTCCTGGAGGTTGAGCATCAGATTGCGTTTTCGCTTAATGCCTTGCTCCGGGTTTTTTTTGACTCGGCATCCGGAAGGCAACTTGATGTGCCACTGTCGATCTTTTTGGCCGTCAAACTGTTGCTTTATGCCGTGTTCCCAGTCTCCATTGAGAACATTCGCGGCCTCGTCTTTGGGAACATTGTCCCAGGCCTGCGCAGTGACTTTGTCCTTGATCAGGTTGACGAATGCCTCATCAAGGAAAACTCCACCGCATAACTCCCCGTCTCCTTTAATAGCCTCGCGAACGACCATGGGCTTCAGGCTCAGCACTTCGTAGCTGATGAGGTCGACGGTGCCGCCACCGGCATCACAAACAACGAAGTGGTCTCCAGCCTGCATCAGTGTCAGAATACTTTTTGCTAATGGAATGGGAATGGATTTTGCCTTGATGTTGGGGCGTCCTGCAAGATCTCTCATCGTAGCTAGAGCGGCAGCCTCGGGCTCTGAAATGAATGCGAGCGTTGTCTGTCCGGCGGGACGCTCTTCAAGGAGGCCGGCATTTTCTGCAGCACGGCGCATACGAGCTTTGGCATACTCGGGCCAGATTGCCGGTAACGTGATGACGACGTGGAATTTACACATTTTGACGAGCTCATCTCCAGCTGAAATACCGATGCTTTCAATCGAATGGTTCCACAATCTCCGTATGTAGCTCCCGATTATCTCCACCGGGTCTTTGTTAGAGGCTTTGACGGCCTTCCTTGCTGCAATTAACCGGGACGAATGTCGAAGGTTGTCAGGAAGGTCCGGTCCATCAATCAGGAGAAGTTTAAACCATCTTATTGCGTCTTGGATTTCCTCGACCGGGATCTCGTAACCCCAAGAAACAGCGTTCTGGGTGCCACGGTACAAAATTGTAGTCGGTGCTTTCTCCCTATCGGAGGCATAATTCATCTCTGATTCCCACCTCGTGATGACTTCGATGTCGTTTGGCTGTCCAGAGAATGCCCAGCTGACTCCCGAGAAACTAAGCATACCATTAATTTGTGACCGGGGGATAGGAGTATTAGCGTGTCTTACGTGGTTCCGAAGTCGATACCAATGACTATGGCATCCTCGGTGTCGGCCATGGTGAAGATAAAGACCGAACTGGATAAAGCCAGTTTCTTGGTGCTATAAGACAAATTAGCTTCACAAATGGAGCTGATACTCCTATGACGTGAACGTAAAGATCCAGCCGTAAGTGAGCAAGGACAGACGTACGTTGCGTGAGGCGACTCTCTAGGAATAGTTGACAAGTTGGGAATCTCACCTTGGCGGAGCGAAAAAAAAAGGTGAAGACGGTGCTGGTGGGTGGGGCAAAAGAAGAAACGTCCTCTCAGGAAGGATAGAGAAAATACAAACGCTTTAGGAAAGCGCGGTGGGCAGCAACCCAGAGAAGTTGGCCTGTCCTTCCTCTTTTGTGTTTCACCTACCTAGGTAAGCAGGTAAACAAACAAAAGCTCTGCGTATTGCCCCGTTTGGCCTCTTTCCGGCTACCTAACTAGGTACTTGGCTATCTGACTCCCTGCCTACGAGACTTCATTGACCCAGGCTGCAACTTCGGCCATTGTATCCTTCTGGCTTGGAAGACAGGTAAGTGCGTATATTCCTCAGCGACAAAGGTCTCACCAGTTTCAGGGTCTTAACACCTTGGAAAACATCTCTCAACAGAGTACAACCTCATATCCGTCCTTGCCTTATAACATCGTCTCGCAATGCCGCCCTTCTTGGAGGCCAACGCGAGCAAGAATGCTCCATGCGTAAGTAGAAACAACTGTGAAAAGCAAACACTTGGAGTCACAACTCATTTCTTCTAGAACAATGATGACGATGTCGACATGATTTCCGTTCCAGCTCAGCCTTCACAAATGCAGCAAATAAGCAGCGAAAGACAAGAGAACAGAACCGACTTTTCTCTTGACATGAGCAGCCCCGAGCCGCAGTTCAGCCAGAACTATCAGCATCATTGCGATCTCCTATCAGACCTGCGCAAACAAGACATTCTGCACTTGGATGACATAATGGACAATGTGGCATTCAATCCTACGCCAGAGACACAAGCCGGCGAGCCAAGTGTGATTGATGGCTCACCTGAAGATCAGATAAACCAGACTCAAGATGCGACCTATTTCCTGCTACAGGACGCCGAGGTTCGCAAACTTCAAGATGAGGTCATCCAACTACACACGCAGCTCGAAGACAATGAGAACGAGATTTTCAAACTCGAATCTAACATTGCCGTTGTCGAAAATAACTATTCTCATATCAAAACTGAGGTTGCTTGTGTCAGAACTGAGATTGCCTGTGTCGAACAGATGGTCGAGGCTGCTGAGCGCCAGCGAACCGAGATGCAGCAGTTGTACCAGCACAAAGTTTCCGAGCTTATGACACACATCGGCAAGCTTAATGGTAATATTTGTGATCTCAAAGCGCAGGTTGCATCCCGCAAGGCACTCAAGTCCCAAGACAAGGCCATTGCCAACTCGCAAAAAGTTTCAGACGACGTAATCAAAGCCAGCTGGAGAACAATGACATACAACATCAGTAGCCTCGTTTCCACCATCCTTACAGGGAATCCCTCCCGGCATGATCTGGACCATCATGTTCACGAGGGCAAAGAGGAGTCTTGTGCTTGTTGCCAACTTGATGCACGCCAAGTCCTGCTTCTCCAAAACGACGACACGAGAGAATGCGTCGTCGAGAAGCTCGTTTGGGACGCTGTTTTCAGCCACATATTCTCCCCCAACGGAGTTCGCTTTGGTAGGAATCGGGCCGGGACACCAGGCCAGTTACTGTCTGCTCTCTTCAACCAGTTGCTTGGTAAGTCTCCTCGAGTATCTGTTCGAATTATAAAATTTGATGACTGATAATGCACCTTCAGAAAGGCCTGAGATGACAAACAACCCCACCATGCTACTTCGATGGAAGGCTGAGAGCGCCGTCATGATGGACAAGGTCATCGGCGTCGACAACAAAGAGCTAGATACTATCGTCGACAAGGAATACGGGGGCCTCTGCGTATTCATTCCCCGCGACTGTCCCGACATCACAGTCGCGCGACAGAGTCTTTATCACCAGCTCCGGAACATTTTCAAGGAGGCGACTGAGATACACCGAATCTTGATGCAATCCCGCGCCCACTTTTATATCGATCTGGTTGATACTGAAGCCGTTGTTCATTATAACCCGGAGTATCATGAAGCCGAGGTATATGAGACGGAGCTGAGCCCAAAGAGCACCGTCCTGCTCGGGATTTCACCGAGTCTGGTCAAGTGCGGAAATGCCGACGGCGGCAACTACGACAAGAGCAACCGGCTGGTCAAGGCATCAGTAATCTGCGACTAGGGGGAGGGGGCATTGAGGAAGCAGCATCGTTGGCTTTGGAGACGAAGACGTTTGCAACTCCGAGAGACAGTCTTGGAGAAAAAGGGAACGTTTTTATTTAGTATTGCGAGAGGGGAGGCCGCGTGCAATCAAGCCTCTTTTATCTTGCACCACCTTCCTTGGCTTTAGGCACACAGTAGAATGACAATTGCGTAAAAGGCACATTTGAGTCGCAGACTTTGGCTAGATTGTGATGTGTAACATATTTTGACAGCATCGACATCATGACAAGAAATGTCAGATCAATCAATGCTCAATCAATCGCTTGTCAAGCTCCCAGGTATGATAGGGGAAGCAGCTGGGATGAAGACGAAAAAAAAAGGTAGATAGCACAACCTGGTTTCGATCCAGGGACCTCTGGGTTATGAGCCCAGCGCTCTACCCCTGAGCTATTGTGCTTGCTATGTCACTGTGCGCTGATTTTAAATACTAAGTATTGTCGCTATGCGGGCCGAGTGAACGGCGACCCTCCAAACAAGTCTGTGTACTCTGTAGTGGAACGCATGTATGGAGAATAAAGCTGGATTGGCCAAAGTCTTTGTGGTCCTTGCATGTCGCCTCGAAGGCCTACCTCGGGTCGTACTCCCGCCATTGCCAAAACCACACATTCCGACCGACTTCTCGGCCACGGAGTCCGAGTATCGGAGCATACCCGACCAGCAACCGCGGCACATGGGGCCCCCCTCATGCCGAGTCGGTGCCGGCCGACGGCCGTTTCTGTAGACTAGACGATGATAGGACATGGTCGCTTTCAACCTTCCTTCCCCTGCTACGTAGACCTCAACACCACCCCCTGGTCTCGCGCCATCGTCCCCAGAGCGGGCCGGCTGGCTTATTTCCGTCAATCGCGCCAAATGCGCACCTCGGTAATCGGCAAGACGAAAAGCAAGCCGAACCGCTCGTCGTAGAAAATGGGGGGGGAATGCCGGAATGGTCATAATTACTTCCTCTTTGACGTGACGCACTGTTGGGATTGTAAAGAACAGAAAGGTTACAACACGAACTACGTAGACATTGTTGGAGAATAGCGTTTGTTTGTTTCATTTTGCATGGCCGTCAAGAACTCTGCGTCCGAATACACGCAGCACACACGACCAGCTGCTAGTGCACTGCGATGACCTCATCATCGTCCCTAGCCAAGTAGCCTCGACGGACCCCCGAGTGGACGCTAAGAGCGGGAATCAAGCAAGTCTAACGACGAAAGAAAAAGGCTCAGGTAGCCGACTCTTGCGGCAGACCTCGTCCGAAACACCGGGTTTGACGCAGCAGAGCGGAAACTTATTGCAAGCCCCAAGTCCCGAGATGGAGAAATTGACGATGTCGGATAGGCGAAACTCTATCGGCGACGATAGAGGTGCCGGGGACAGGGGTGTCGCGCCCGTGAAAGCGGCCGCAGAACTTACTTCCAGCCCACAAGCCCGGGCCGCGAACTCTATCCTTGGTGGCTCCGGCGAGGAGAAGGAGGGAAGGGTGCCGACGGGCGGGGAGACGAGATCGCCAATGCCGTCGCCGTCCAACTCGGACTGCGAATCACACCGGGCCAAGGGGCGCGGCGGGATCCTCAACTGGGTTGTGCGGACGCTCACCTGGACGCCGAAGAGGCTTCGATACGATGCCGCGAACCCTCCGGAGTTTACCCTCGCACTGAACTTCATGTTTGCGGTGGTAAGTTTCTGCCCCCCCTCGTCTCCTTCTCCACAACGATCGGACGAACGAGCGTGTGCAAGGATGAATGCTGATCGGACGACGTGTAGGCGGCGACGTTTACCGTGGCCAACCTCTACTATAACCAACCGGTGCTGAACAAGATCGCCGAGACGTTCGACGTCAGCTTCGAGAGGGCGTCGTCGGTGGCAACGCTGATGCAGGCTGGGTACGCGGCGGGGCTGCTGTTCATTTGCCCGCTGGGCGACATGGTGCGGCGGCGGCCGTTCATCTTGGGCCTCATCTGGGTGACGGCCATGCTGGTGAGTATTCCGAGAGCGCCAGCCCAGAAGCGTGTTCAGCTGATAACCCCACCCAGTGGCTCGGGCTCTGCGTGACGAACTCCTTCGCCGCCTTCCTCGCCCTCTCCTTCATCGTCGGCGCGACGACCGTGACGCCGCAGCTCATGCTCCCGCTCGTCGCGGACATGGCGCCGGCGCACCGGAAGGCCAGCTCGCTCTCCATCACGACGTCGGGACTGATGCTCGGCATGCTCATCGCGCGTCTGCTGTCGGGCATCGTGGCCAACTACACGTCGTGGCGCAACATCTACTGGATCGGCTTCGCGGCGCAGTACGTCATCCTCGTGCTGCTCTTCTTCTTCCTGCCCGACTACCCGTCCAAGAACCCGGACGGGCTGAACTACTTGCGCGCGCTGTGGACGATCGTGACGATGCTGTTCACGGAGCCGGTCCTAGTGCACGCGTGCTTGATTGGCTTTTTCATCAGCGCCATCTTCACGTCGTTCTGGACAACGTTGACGTTCTTGCTGGCGTCACCACCGTACGAGTACCCGTCCGTAACGATCGGGTTGTTCTCGCTCATTGGCATCGCAGCCATCTGCGGCGGGCCGGTGTACGGACGGCTTGTCATGGACCGGTACGTGCCGTTCCTATCGTCCGTGGTGGGCCAGGTCGCCATCCTCGCCGGATGCATCGCCGGCGCGTTCACGGGCGAGTTCACGGTCGCGGGACCGGTGATTCAGGCAATCTGCATCGACATGGGCATACAGACCGCGCAGACTGCCAATAGGACGTCCATTTACACCATCAACGCAAAGGCGAGGAATCGTGTCAACACAGCGTACATGGTATGCGTGTTCTGCGGGCAGCTGACAGGCACGGCGGTGGGGAATCGGTTATATGCGCAGGGCGGGTGGAAGTACAGCGGAGGTGCCTCGAGTAAGTCAAGCCTCATCCTCTGCCATGATCATGTCTGGTGCGAATGCTGATGCCGTGTCCTCTAGTCGGCTTCATCGGGCTGTCCTTGATCCTCACAATGCTCAAGGGCCCAAGGGAGAAGAGGTGGATCGGCTGGAGCGGCGGCTGCAAGCTGCGTAGGGACGGGGTCCCGAAGAAGGCGGAGCCTGTGTCGCCAGAAGACGGACAGGAGGCGGAGAAGTCGGAAGAGAAGCGAACCGGGGAGGATAAGACGAAGGCCGGAGCGGGTGAGGAGATTCGGCGGTGAGGGGGATCCGTGTTTATCGGGGGTTGGGCCAAGGCCAAGGGTCGTCAAAGTCTAGCCAGTAGGTACCATGTACCTATTCGTAGGCGGGCCTCCATTTCTTGGGCAAAAGCTTATTATTCAACAAGCACCGTGTCAAAATGCCTCAACTGACAAAATGCTCGATGTATGCATCCCAATCTCAAGTCTCGAGTTGAAACAAAAACGAATATCCAAGACTGGAAGAGGGCAATGATATACCGGTACCTACGTACCTACTTCCTGCCAGAGGTGCATACCTATAGGTACCAAGGCACCAATCTAAGTGCCTTGAGTAGGTAGGTGCCTTAGGTAGTATTATAGGCTGCCTAGGCAGGTGTCGAGTAATGAGGCTCAGTTTACCAGGTTCTTCCTTCCTTTACGGCACAGCGCGTGGCCCCGGAAACGAGGCCCTCCAGACGCCCACCAAGATGCATAATCACGTCGCCGGAGCATCCGCGGCGGGGGGGTGCAAACCACTAAACAATGTCACTTGAAGGCTCGCTTCGGCGGGTGCTTGTAGCCTAGCGTCTCTGCCATCGGCGGCGAGCACGCAGTTGACGGCAACAACCACGAACCCCCACAAGCAACTCCTCGCGAGGCCCACCGAGATCACGCTTTCGGGGGACGGTGGAGGACCAGGTCCCCCCCCTGGACACCGCTGGAACGGTGCAAAATGCGACCCGAACCAACCACCGCTGACGGCCAAGATCTGCAAGACGAACAGGCAGAAAAAATAAAGAAAGAGAACAACGGACAATTAAAACCCACCCATATCCCGGATCTGAAAGACGGATTCTAGCGCCTGGGATGGGCACGACGGCTGTCTCACTCTCACCTCCACCCTCGCCTTCATCCTCGCTGACGACGAAGACAACAACAACGGCGACGCTGCCGCTCACCTAAACTCGGTCATGTTGAGCTGCAACCCGCGAGGCATCAGCGACAACCCACGGAAATCGCCCTGATGGCCCGTTTTCAGGGACTTGATTCGTCCGACCTGTTCCGCTTCGACACCCTTGCCCTACGCGATGACACCCTGCTCGCTGACGGCACCTCGGCCTCCAAGGTCGAGTACGATGAGTATGTCGTCTTCAAGAAGGACAATGGCATTTCTTCGGGCATGAAGACGGACTTGGAGGGCGACCAGGACATCAGTTTCCAGCTCCAGCACAAGGACGAGGTGCCCGGCTACCACAGCCTCGATCTCGCCTTTCGTCGAGGGTACTGCATGGACCACAATGTGAGCATTGCCTCATCAACTGGCTTCCCAACTTGCAAGAGGTCATGCTGACGGCTGCGACAGGGAGTCTTTACAAAGGAACCAGCACGGCATCCAGAGCTGGTACTCGATGGACGCGTTCGCCGAGTGTGAGCGCACACCCACCCATCTCTTGTCCCAGTTCCGAAGCTGACAGTCGCAGTATCTGCTTCCGCCGCAACAGGTCTTTCGACCGCCGGGAAGATGGCATCACCATGACCCCCGAAGATCTGGACGCCATGGACCTGCACCCGGCCACCCTGCAGTACTCCCGCAGGGTCACCAACGAGTCCCGCTTCTGGTCCCTCGACCGCTCCAAGTTGAGTGAGTTCCTCGACCGCTGCCCTCACTACGATGCGCCCACTAACCCCGTCAGGTCTCATCCTTTCTTTCTCCAACAACCCAAGAACCCCCTACGACTTCCTGTCCTTGACCTACGACGTCCGCAGCCGCACCTCGTCCGTCCTCATCAGGCAGTCCTATCATCCGCGCCAGCACAGCCTTGAGAACCTTGACGAGTACGGCCAGCGCCTCGAGGCCTGCCGCGCCCACTGGGCTCATCCCTTCATCACCCCCGTAGTCCTGCTCCAGGTCCAGTTCATGCGCACCGAGGAGGCCGTCATGGAGAACATCGACCATGTCAAGGCTCTCGAGGTGGCGGTCGGCAGCATCGCCGGCTTCGAGGCCTTCGAGATGGAGCGTGAGCGCCGCTCCAAGCTGATGCGCCGCCTGACCTTTGGCGCCCAAAACGACAAGCCGCCCCAGGTCAACGGGCCCATGGGCATGGCGAACTTGATGAAGAGCGCCCACGATGTGCTCAAGGAATCGATCAAGCTGCTCGACACCGTCCGCTGGATGGAGAGGGTCGTGAGGCTGATGCTGCAGGCTGGCGATGAGCTGGCGGAGCGCATGTCGACTGGGGAGCTCAAGACCCGTCTCGACAACTTCCACGTCGGTGACACGGACGCCGACCAGCATTACCAGCAAGAACAGCAGGCCATGCCAGACGAGCCCCCGACGGGTCCGCCTTCGCGCTCGTCCGCTAGCACACGCCGACGATCCTTACCCCCCGGCCCCGCCCCCAACCCGCTGGCTGACCCCCTTGGAAAGCACTGGCACGAGATTCGACAATACCTCGAGGGGCTACAAAGGATGTGCATGGGCCTCGAAACCGATCGTCGCATGTCAGAAGCCCGATGCCGCGCTCAAATCGATATCGTAAGTCGCACAGCCTCCCATCACCTCCTAGGAATTCTCCGATCCCCCTTCTGACGCGTCTCAGATTTACAGTAAGATGGCCCAAGAAGACAATGTTCTGAACGCCCGCATGGCGGTCGCCTCCTCTCGCGACTCATCCTCCATGAAGGCCCTCGCCGTTATCACCGCCGTCTTCCTCCCCGGCGAGTTCCTCGGCACCCTCTTCGGCATGTCTATGTTCGACTGGCAGGCCTCGGGCGAGGACGCCGCGGGCGACAGCGCCGCTCAGAATCCAGAACCCGGCACCGCGACGAACCCCAAGGACCCGGTCCCCGTGCTGAGCCACCTGTTCTGGGTCTACTGGGCGACGGTGATCCCCCTGACCGTCGCCATCCTCGTCGCCTGGCGCGCGTGGTGGGTCAACCAGGACCGGTATTTCCGGCGGCACCTGTCGCGGGAGCTGTCCGAAGAGCGGTACTGGACCGCCGACGGCAAGCCGCGCGAGCTGGAGCACTCGTTCTGGTGGGACTTTTTTTACCTGTCAGTGCGGCGGGATGAGCGGCCAGCCCAGGTAAGCGACCCGTACAGCATGCTCGACCTGTCGTCGAGCTTGTCGCAGGACAAGGAGGAGCTGCGGTCGCCGCAGGGCGAGGCGACGACGGTCCGGAGGGGCCAGATCTCGTTCCTTCGGTCGCAGAGCATGAGGCAGCGGAACGTCGTGGCCGTGTGAGCGGTTGTACATATACATGTATGCGTTCTCAAGACGTTGGTTGAGAGCTGTTTGCTTCCTTGCGTTTCTGCTCGCAAGTGTATGGTCTTGTTCAGCGCATGTTTTGGTGTTTTGCTATATACACCCCCCACATTGAAATCTATTATCTGATGTTTACGGCGGGTTGTTTTGCAGCCAGAATACTGCTCGGGAGAGACTTAGAGGCGCATTAGCAGATATAATGAAGACCATGTTGATGACGTATTCTGATGTGACGGGCTACTTTGCTGAAGGATTACTTGACCAACCAAATGATTGTGTTCCAGTCACGTTTTGCACCAAGATAACCGTCCTACCCTTCTTTAGACGGTTAGTATTTCTTCTAGCAAAACTCGAGGTCCTGGGAGATTGCAAAATTTGCCCATAAACTCCATTTGGTTCCGCGGCTTGGGCTGGTCGTTTCACGTTTCTTTATGGCTCCAAAGCAAATGTTTGCCTGCCCTCTGATGATGCATTTGCTGCGCACCACTCACTATGAGATTCCGTCAATCCTTCCTACTGGTTGGGTGAGGCACCTTTACCCTTCATGTATTCTGTTATTCTTGGCCTGTATTATCCAAATCTCTTCATTATAACATGCTTTATAACAAAGAATATCCGCCTTAGACTACCTAGGCATGGCGTGGTTACTCTGTGTGTCCTGGGCCACCCAGCCAAGCAAGCCACTGGAGTACGCTCAACCAACAGTTGAGAAAAGTTGAAATGTGACTTTTCCATCGTACCCTTTGTTTGCTGAATGTCTCCTGGGTTATGGTATACAAGATCCAAGAAGAGTTGGTAGTTGCGTGATGTTGGACATACTATGTGCATCTAAGAATGCATGCCGCCACGCCCAGCTGAGGAGTGGCACCGCTACAGATCACGGCCTCTCCCCGTGCGAGTGCATTAATGCAAGCACATATCACCTCCCAGTTTGGTTACACATGGATGAACTTTTTGCAAGTTTGTGCGGGGTTGCCTTTGTTGCTGCTGTTGCTTGGGGCTCCCTTGGATCTGACCACAGTACAACACCCCGAGCTGCAAAGCTTGGTCTCGCTCCAGTACCGATGTGTCCATTCCGTCTTGTCAACACCGCCTTGTTAAGGTTCTCATCTTCTTCATATTTCGCAATCTGCAAGTTATATAGTTACGCAACATTATAGTCTGACGAGATGCTAGGCACCACATGCAAACTACATCATACATACAGATGCCTGGGATCATCGCTTTTTCTCCAATCTAGCATGTAATGTTGTGTGCAATCACTAGAACAAAGAATATGCCAGGCTCTTCACTTCATTTCCTGTACTACTACCTTTTCTTTGGGTTTGTTTCTTGTAACCTAACCACCCTTATCATATTTATATCTTTTCTTGAATACAATTTCTTCCAATACTGTGGCTGTCTCCTTCGTCACACTAGCTCCTAGGAAGTATGCCCTCCAATAATAAAGACTATTATCATATCAGTCTATGTTACGAACAACTCTGAAGGTACTTGCGCTAGGCCTGTTGCGAGGAGGATCTTTTGGGCTTCTCTGGCTTGCCCCTTGTCGCTTGGGCTCGTTACTTCCCACCTGTTTTAGTATGAGTTTCTAACTTCGCGCGAAGCAGTTAAGAAATATCAAGTTTTTTTTTTTTTGGACCTCTTCTTTCATCTTCAAGGCTTAATTTTGCTTCAAGAACTAATAGATCACTCATTCCTCTCCTTTATAACTATATAAACCCTCTCTTCCTCCCTTACACCTTCTGCTCTGGGACCCAGTCCACCCACAGCAACAATTACACCTGTACAGGATACTAGTCTATCCAAACAGATTCCTTCTTCCGCTCTCATTCAATTTTCTCTCCCTGTTCTGTCCGGCACAGTTACTGCCCATACTTTGCTCCATTGACACAGCAGCGCCAGTCGAGATGTTTACAAAGGCCATCATCACCGCTGCCGTTGCTGGCCTTACCACCTTGGGGGCTCACGCGGAACCTCTCACAACCGACCAGAGTCGGGCCCTGAAGACCATTAACGACGCCCGCATCGCCGCTGGCGTCCACATCCTCAGCTGGAACACTAATCTTCAGAACGACGCCACCGCCTGGGCAGAGCAGATTGCTGCCTCTGGCCACCTCGGGCGTGCTCCCGCCTCGCTGCGCAATGACGCCGGGGAGGTTTTGGCTTTCTTCCAGGCCCTCGACGCCGAAAACTCTGCCCTTCGCTACCCGCTCTCCGAGGCTGCCAAGCTTTGGCTGAACTCTGGTAACATGGCTAAGGCTGGAACTGTTATCCGCCAGGAGGCGCTCAGCAAGACTGGTTAGGCTGTTACTATTCTTGCAAGATGCTTGCCTTACTGAATACATCTCGCAGAACATCTCTTATCCCTCACAGCTACTGACATTGGCTGTGGCACCGCCCACGGCACCCTCGGCAACGGTGCCGAGGACCCTCTTCGCGTCTATGCTGTGTGCCGCATCTTCAAGGACGTCTCTGAGCAAGTCTTGTCTCACACTCACTCTCCTTTATTTCCTATCTGTCAATTCTAATACCAAGCGTTGCCAGGCATATGAAGCTCTCGGCTCGCCAGGATCTCAACCCCGGCCCTTTTTGGGGCGACATCACCTTCTTCAACCCTGGTCTCGGCGCCTGCGGTAGAGTCGACGGCGACGGCTCCATGATCGTCGCCCTCTCTCACCTCAAGATGGGTTCTCAGTCCAACGGCAACGCCCTCTGCGGCCGTCGGGTTCGTATCAGGGGCCCCAGGGGGGAAGCCGTCGTCACTGTCACCGACAAGTGCATGGGATGCTCTATCCATGACATTGACGTCAGCCCTGCCGTGTTTGAGAAGATTGCTGGCAACCAGGGCCTGGGTCGGGTCGGCAACATTGAGTGGTCTCTCATTTGAGTCGCGCTTCACATCTCTCTGCTGTCTCCTGACCCTCCTATACGTTATCTACACGGGATTTCCTGGGAGAGCATGTCGAGGTTCGCAATCATTTTCCAACAGGGACGTGTTCTCGTCAGTTTGATTGCGTTCAGCTTCCAAGCAGCAATCACAATAAAGTACAAGTCATCTGAAATCATCTCTTCCACTATTTTACGTACCTGGCCTTTCGATTGCGTTGTATTTTTATTGTTCTGGTTGCGCAAGACCTTCCCAATTCAGCCTTCATGGGTTCCATTGAGAATTGTGTGGTGTTGCTCACAAGTACAGCTTATGTCGGTTGTTTATTAACAGTTTCTCTCTCTAGTCATTGTGCGTTCTAGAGACTTTTTCGTCTTGTTATCGCACTGTTCTATGACACAAGAAAAGTATCCTGGGATCTCTGTCTGTGCGGCCCATGGGCAACTCAAAGAATGTTTCTGGCCCGTTCCAAATTATCGTCATCAACCGCAGGAACTCTGGTAGTCTTCTGCTCACGCCAACGGCGCATGAACGCCTCTTTCTCGGCATCCGTGAGATCCAGCTCCTTGTCCACTGGGTACTTCCATTGCTTCCCGTCCGCACCATCGTTCGTCTCTGACAACGCCATGTTTTTCTCTGCAACCTTGTTCCAGAATAGGGCATGATCATCCATCCCCAGTGCGCCCAAAAAGAAGCATTCAAGCCCTTGCCTCTCGCAATAGTGGAATAGGGCGGGGCGATTAGGAGATTGACTTGAGCTGATCAGAGACATAGAGACGCACAGAAGGGAGAGGTAGTTATTCCGATCAGGGAAAGAGCCCATATAAGGATAACCAATCGCGTAGATAGAACAACAACAAACTTTTTCCTTTCCTTTTCAGACCTACCTTTTGGCCAGATCAGACCATGAACCTTTCTTCTGTGAGCTGATCGAGCGTGATAACACAAGACGATTGGGAGTTTTACTCCTTGGATCGCGTCTAGACTTCACCCGATCGGATGCTCTCTTTTTATGATCGGAACATCAAGTGTCTTCGATTTGAAGGATTCTATGCCACGATCGAGGCAAGCCTTTGACTGATCGAGGAAGCATCTTGTGTTGCCTTAGGGGTTGTTGGTGTTTCTCCTTAGATCACCGCACCGCATAGGTCCCTCCTACCCTACACCTTTCCAATAGTATTTTTGAGGATGTTTTCCATCGCGCAAAAATATTCAACCGGCTCAGTGTCCGTTCCCCGCTCCAGGATTCTCAGCACTAGCTTCGTCCAATGCGCAATCAGCTCTGGATCCAGCGTCCCCTCGAGCATCCGGAACTTAACCGTGCCCTCATAACTCGGCTCCTCTTCGCCAGACTGCTTCTCGATGATTCGTCGGATGGAGAGGAAGGAGATGCCGGCTTTGCAGTCTCGGTCGGGTTGGTGGAGACGGATGAGGCCGTACACGCTCAAGACCGACCAGATTTGGGGAATCTCGTCTTGGATACTTGAGGGATGCTGTCCTTGGGTACGTGCGCTTCGATCTCGTTTGACAACCTCATCGCTCCCATCTGGGCGCCTTTGCTATTCGGGCTCTGCAGAACAAAGTCGGTAGTGTACTCTGGCAGGTCCTCGGTGCAGGCTAAGGTCGAGTCTTTGCCGAGAGGCACGGTCATGTCGTTTGCTTCCCGCAAGCGTTCGACAAGACTGTAGAGAACAAGCTCCGAAATCCGAACGAGGGTGGCAATCTTCTTGAGGCTGCGGAGAGAGAACCCACGGATATTACCGACGTGCACATGGAAGCCGCAGCTAGGGTCAAGCATCGGCCGGACGCCGCCGCAGAGCACGTCAAAGATCTTTTCAAAGTCCGCGGGACGGTCCTGGAGAATTGGGCTGGATATCTCGACGCCGAGGTCGCCCGCGTAGCCAGCCTCGCCGCGGTGGAAGCTCGAGAGGGACGAGTCGCGGTGAACGTGCCAGATCTGTTGGCGGGGGTTGAGCCCCTTGAGGAAATATAGGTGAGGATTGCTGGCCTCTTAGAGGATGATCCGGAGCGCGAAGTCGGGAATAACAGCATCGTTGGGAACTGCGTGATCAGCGAGTGTGTCGAACGTTGCACTGAGATGGCCTGCGGACGTGAGAATGCTGATGAGGTAGTTTGTATTCGCGGCATAGACTTGTTTGTCTAACGCCCTGGCCTTGATGGACTCAATCGCCCAGGTTATGTATCGCGCGGCCCGGTATCCTTCGTCCTCCTGGGAGGCCGACTTGTCGGACGCCGCAGATGAAGTGTCACGATAGATCCAGCGGAGGTCGTTGGGATCGGGATCCCAAGCGCCGACGAGGGAGTGCGGGACACGAACTCAGAGACCAAGGGGTTTGGACCAAGTGATCTGTAGTATGCTGCTTAATATGGAAGCTTAAGGTCAGCAAGGAGGTCGAAGACCGTGTGCGAGCGGGACGGAGAACTTCGTACAGAAGAATCGAGATAAGACGGAAGATTCAGTCGCGTCTTGATGCCCTCCTGACGCTCGCTTATTGCATTAAGACATAAATCGACGATGCCGCAGCACACTCGGGCTCAGTTGTCGATAGCCTCAGGATCCAGCGTCCCAGCGTGCTAGTTGAAACGGATGAACCCCTCGTGGGGCGTAAGGAGCCCCGAAAAGTCGTACGCACCAGGAACGATACGCTCCATGTAAATGGGGTCCCATAAGCGGGCGTTCGTTCCTTCTGCCAGCCATTGCAAGTCATCCGATACCTCGACGGCTCGAATCATCTCTTTCTCGCTCAAGGAACCGCGGATACTCACGATAAAGATGTCGTCAAGCATCTTGACCTTACTAGGAGGTGGGTGAACTTCGTGAGACCTCCCCCATTTTGATCTCCGCAGAGGTGGTGCACAAGACCGACGGGGTTGAAAAGACGAGAAAACTCGAGGCCAGGGGCAACGAGTGACCTGGGAGGGCAGTGTCCTGCGTGAAGAGTATCGTTACGTTGGGAGGCGGACCAGAGGAAGAGCACAGTTCGCTGTATGTCGGTGATAGCGAACGCCGAGGTCTCTGGTTTAATCTCAACTCGAAGGCGAGGAAGTTGGTTCAGTCCAATTGGGAGGTCTTGGATGTTTTGGATGGCGTAACAGATGGAAGCGATAGTGGACGTGCGATGTGGAGTGAGGTGGATGAAAGGTGAGCGAGGCGCCATTTCGACTCGTGAAGTTGGATAATCCCCTCGTCAACTCTAGTGGTCCAGATTACGTTGGACTTGTTATGAGCGTCTTCGTCCTGTTTCTTATGGTTACCTGCCTCACTTGGATTAGACAATCTCATCTGACGAAGCCAACTCATGAGGAATTCTTGATGACTTTGGGGCCCAGATGTTTCGGTCGTCTTTTCAGCAGTTATACCCGAAGGCTGACAAAGTCGACCGCAAGGATGAGATATCGGAGTCGGATCGGATGAGAAATTCTAGATGGATGCGAAGTTTCATCTTCCGATTGTCAGCATGCTTGTAATTGCCTTCATCTATTTTGAGTGTGCTGCTTTTGGTGCTGACAGTGGTTGTCGAATCCACCGAAAAAGCCGTGTTTTTAGGTTGAGAAGGAATGAGTTGCATTGTGGTTTTGCCTGCAGAATTACTTGCCTGCATATTCAAGTGTGCGAAGCTCCTCACTTACGTATTCAAATTCTCACACCTCACCCTGTATGTAAAAAATTGGAACATCTGTATAGATTTAGTTATATAGACATTACATTGTATGAAAGAACCCGTCGCCTGGCGTAGATTCCGCTTTCACGATGTAGTTTCAGAAATACAGTGAGGCTGAGGCCTAGCGCAACAAGGAAAAAGAAAGTATGAGAGAGACTATGCAATGATCAAGAAGTATCGATTCAATGCATTTTGATGGAGACACCTTGAAGTCAAGCGAATGTCAGTATCATATCACTTTTCTTCTTGCCCGTTTCGCACTCATCTCATGCCTAGTCCACGTGGCTCCTAGCTAGAACGAGTTCGTGACAAACGTATATGAGAATTATGCCAGTGAAAGTTTAGAAGACACGTGAATTGGTTCGGTCAGTTCGATGAAGATAGTCACTCTCTCATGGAGTAAGTGACACTGAAGAACGTTGCAGTCGTCGGTGACGCCGGTGAGCTCGGTGTAAGATGAAATAGTGGGACCGCATCGAGCGCTAGTCCCTTTCCGGAGATGGTCCCGGCGCAAGGCACAAGGGTGCCGGGAAACGCCGACTGGATTTTTCTGACGCGCCATGGCGCCATGCTGCTCCTCCAATGCATTTCCAACGCGATCCACATCTCACAATCGGCGGTGCATCGCTCCCCTTCTGCGCTTAGCACTAAGGCCAATCCCATCGGCGCGCAAATCAACATACGGCATACGGCAATACAGCTCAACGCATACCCGGTAGTAGTCGCTAGCATCATACGAAGCGCCAATTCGTGCTTGCGAATGCGCAACAACCACTAGCTGCTACCACCGCGCCATTCCGTCTTCCTCGACGTGTCCCTCTCCTCCACCCTTGCGTTGCGACAACCTGCGATGACCCATTGGGTCTCATAACATCCCACCATGGACACCCGACCGAAGCCACAGGCCTTCCTGTCCACATATGCGCCGCGCATTAGAACCTACAACAACTCACTCCTTACACCAGTCTTGGCCAGCGCCCCCACCGGCCCAATCTCCCGAGTAACGAAGCGCGGAACGACCATCATCAACTACGCCGAGGATGGCTATGACGACATCGACGATGACGACGACAACAGCCGTCGCCGCCCGACTGGCTTGCGAAGCGTGAGAAGGGAAGAGCTCGCCAACATCCAAGATTTGTCAGACAAGGCAGGGAAAGACACGAACGAGCCCGTCGAAGTCCAGGGCATCTGGAGAGACTGGTTTGGCAAGGGGCGCCAGGTTCGAAGCGACCAACAGAACTCGGCACAGGCCGACCTTCCCCTGACCCTCATTCCTATCCGAATCGAGCTTGACATCCCAGCCTTTGTGCCCCAAGTCCCGTTTCCCTCGGCGCCTCACACTGTCGACACGACTCTGCCTCAGTACCGGCCTCAAGAGCTGACGCCGCCCTACCGGCTCCGCGACACGTTCCTCTGGAACTTGCACGAGACCGTCATAACCACCGAGCAGTTTGCGCAAACATACGTCCAGGACCTGGACCTGCCAAACCGCCACAACACAATGCTCGAAATCGCCAAACAGATCCGTACACAGCTTGAGGAATATGCTGGTGTTGCCCTGCACCCTTTGTTCCACGCGCAGTCGCAGTCACACAACGCCGGCAACAATGACGCTACCAAGGCCAGCTCGATACTCAACCACGACGATTCTCCCACCCCCGCCACCAGAGCCATTAGCCGCTCCGATACCCCCATGCAAAACGGCGGTTTTGGGACACCGTCGAGGATAAGGGACCTTACCTCGGCGCCAGATGTCACCGCCAATGCAAGCCCCGTACCCGTTGACGCCGATGAGTACGACCACGACGACGCCTACCGATGTATCATCACCCTCAACATCAACCTGCAGTCGACCCTGTACACGGACAAGTTTGAATGGTCTCTGTTGCATCCGCCAGGAATGCCAGAGGCCTTCGCAAGCCAGACATGCCAAGATCTTGGACTTACGGGCGAGTGGGTCCCCGCTATCACGCACGCCATTTATGAAGCGGTCCTGCGTCTAAAGAAGGAGGCTTGCGAAGCAGGCGGCCTCGTGATGGGCTGGAACGGAGCCCGCGAGTTCCCCAACGAGGCCATGGCAGGAGCCGACGCCGGATGGCGTTACGACCCAGAAAACTTGGCTGACCCCTGGGAGCCAAAGGTGGAGATCCTGAGCAAGGAGGAGATGGAGAAGCGCGAGGGAGACCGAGAGCGACAGATTCGCCGCCTGCGCCGCGAAACCGCCCGGTTCAGTTCAACTACCGGGCTGGTCGGCGGCGTGCCATTCTCTGGATTCGGTAACGTCGTCGAGGCTCCGGAAGAGGAACGCATGGGCAGAGGCGAGCGGTCCAAGAAGAAACGTCGGTTCCGCAGTCTGAGTCCCCTGGGCCGGTCCGGCACCCCCGGCGGACGCGGAACCCCGGACATGGGGTCCGGATACGGCGCGGGAAGCGGACTGACGGACCAGGAGCGCTTGTCCTGGAGATGTTGGCACTGTGCTCTGTGGGGATCGAGTGTTTGGGCGGTGAGGCCTGGCCCTGCAGGACCGAGGGTGAGTTACCGAACCTTTTCTCCTTAACATGGATGCATTTACTAAACACAAAGCAGTCGCTGTGCCAGAATTGCGGGTTGGTCTACGAGCGTGACGGCAAACTCCCTCGCCAAACGAAGAACATGCATCTCACTGTAATCCGGACGGCATGAGATCAAGCAGTCTGGCGGTTTGATATTTCGTGGAGGTCGACGACCGAAGAGGAGGGAGTGGTTCCTCGTGGCCCGTGCATCAGATGAGCTCGGAGTCCAAGCTCTTGGTGTGTAGATGGTGCGCAGATGGCGGGTCTGACAGGCGTTTACTTTAGGGATAATCAGGCTCTTGGGCCGAAAGGGGGAAGTCAAAGATTCATAGGAGTCCGGCTGAGAGCAGGTTTGCGCGATATTCCAGATGCTTTCGGGGTAATTAGGGTCGAGGCCTGCCTCACTCGAGGCGGTGACATTGCAGACTGTGTGTAGGAGGCCAATATTCACACAGACACGTATTCTAGGGCAGGTATCTCTGAAGTGGTTTGCGCAGGCCGAGGTCGACTTCTTGTGCCGTCTCTTCCATCACACATCTTCTGCTGTCACACATTCTCTTTAGCCGCGTCGTGGGTTTGTCTCGTCTCTGTTCTTATCTTGAAGATGTAAACTAGGCAAGACTGGAGGATGGATAGTTAAGGAACAAAAATGTTGCATAGGTACTTGTAGTGTTCGAGAACTCCTTCTACTTGCAAGTTCTTAGCTAATCACGGTTCGCTCCAGCGTACTGTGTGTGGTACACCGTCCCGATGACCCATGTGCACTGTCTTCCGACCCCATCCAACGCCACATCCTGCTTCTAGACAGCCCATGAACTTCTCACCTCATCTTATCACGGTGCATGTGACCACGGCTCATTCCACGGGCGACATCTATCAAATAGCTCAATTCTTCTCGTTTTCAACACCGAAGAGACCTAGCAGCCTGTTTCAGCTTTGGCGCTATCGACGGCTTACACTACCACGTCGTGGCAAGACATGCCGACCACGCCGAATCGGGACGAAAAAACCACGGAGCCTCGACGTTGACCTTCCGCGTTTTACCCACGCCTAACACTTTTTCCTGTACGGGAACGTCGCCGGTTAAATTTGAGTGACGTGGAGTCCCCCCTCTTTTCCCTCCCGGCCGCCTATACTCTCGACCCAGCATTAACCCTACTAGACTAGACTATGAGCTGGGAACCAGAAGTGCCCGTTTCCAGGACGGGAACTATACCATTCGTTCCCACGATCTGAGAGGCTGCCGCCGTCGCCTTTCTCATGCGTCAGAATGTCCTGGGGCGGACTGTGGGGCATATGGGCGTATGCTTCTGTGCCCATACCGAAAGACTTGGGGCGAGAACACGCGTAGGAGTCAAGCCTACGGTTGTGTCCCTCGAAAGCCGCATGATCGAGGCCAGTTGGGGAGCTGACCGTCAGTCAGCCAGGTCGGACCAGCGCTTGCCACCCTTCCTTTTGTGTCCGCATGTATACCCTCCGGCGTACAATGGGGCAATGGAGACAATGAGGAGGCAACCGGATGCAGAAGAAATAACATGGACCATGGCGAAGATCGTGTGTTGGACTTGGTTGTCTGCGAATTTGAGCCAACAGCGTCCGAGCTGACGTTAGCTGGAGCCATCTCGTCGACCCGTTTTGCTACAATCCACACTTCTGAGCTACGCCTGAGGCGTTCGATACGCAGCGGTTCGTCTCCAAGGGACCGTAATTCTCGCACCGATCTACGCGGTGGTTCGGTGTCCACCATACTAGTTGGACCAATTCGCATTTTCCCCACCATAAACGTTCACTTTCTCTCCCGAACGACACGTCCTTGCTTCGGGCATCGACCGTTCCCCTTCCGTCATCTTCCAGTCAGAGGACGCAGGACGATATTACTGCCCACACTATCACATCGCCCTGCAAACACCCTCTGTCGTATCCCGCTCCTTTCCGAGGCTTTTTTGCCCCAATGTTGGCTCGTGCTGCGGCCGGCTACCACCATATGAGGTTGAGGCTTTACGTCTCAGGCTTCGAATGGCAAAGGTGCAGCATCTGCACCGACTAGCCATTGTTCAGCCCGTTGCCGTATGTTCCTGCCCGATATGGGGACGATATGAGTCCAGGAACGCGGACCCGAGATGCAGGGCAATTCTGGCAGACGCATGCAGCCCCCCCCCCCCAATATGTTGTATGGACGTAACGACGCTTCTCTAGGCTGTCACGGCTTTTCTTCCCTCGCTGCCGACAGCTACTCGGCTCGCCCCAGGGGGGGTTATCAATCAAGCTCGCGGGAACTTCTGCGCATTGACAAGCGACATATGATTAACAGTATCCCCGCCCAATGAACCCTGTGCGCTCGCTTATTCCCCCTGAGGCCTTTGTTCAACATCCGGAACTGTCAACCGCTAGTGGCGTAGGTGTAATCCTAAGATGAAGTCATCTGAAATCGCCAGAGAGCAACGTAAAGACGGTTATTGGGATCCACAAGACCGGGCCCACTGGTTCGGTCATTTACAGTTGGAGAACAGCGATGCTCGGTATCGATGCCCGCTACTCGCGGCCACACTGGTGCTCGTCGTGGAACGGTCCGTCTGATCTTGTCTTGCTTGCGGTCTTTCGGAAACCCAAGCCCCAGAGGCGAAAATGTCCCAGCTTCAGCTCGGCTGGACACCGAGCAGGATTGTTCCCATGTACACCCGGACATGTCGCAAGACTCAGCCAGGGAAATTGATCGATAGAGGAGTACGCGCTTTCCGGCCGAGGTTGTTGTCGTCGGGCCTTTTTTTCTTTGTCCATTGCGCCCCGTGTTCGGGTCGGACTCTGGCCTCTGCCACGACTGCAGGCTAACTCAAGCTTCTCGACCCTCGTTTGCCCAGAGGGCCTAGTTTTCTTGGGCTATCACGGGTAAATCGGAAGTGTCCTTAGCAAGTTGCGATGCAGGCACGTTAGAGTCCTGCGGTCTCACCCTGCCTGAGATTCTTTACCAGCTAAGGACAGGATGCCGAGCATGGGTCATCGCACAGTCACATTGTACTGTGATGAACACACAGACTGGCTTCCCGCAATACCGCACAGAGTGTAGCACAGAGAGTAATGTGACCAAACCCCCGATAGTGGTGTGGTGAGCACCCTGCCCTTAATGGTATCTGTTATGGGGGAGTAGTTCCGCCGCCAGATTGGATCAAGGGCTCCCTTCGACCCTACAATAACTTCTTGGTCTTCTTGGTTTCTTGAGTTTTATCTGTCTGGTAGACGTTGATTGCGAGCGTCGATCAATCAATAACCTGACTTTGAAGCCAAGCTGGCCCAGAGCATCGGCGTTCAGAGCCGCTTCGCTTGTCAAGAAAATTTGACGACGTCCGAGCTTCGAAATGCTAGTTTCGCTCCTTGTCGCTAGGTACGACAACAACTAAAAGAAACCCCTGGTGAAGTCTGCCGACACTCAATAGGTCTAGAGCGACCAACACACATAGAGAACAACGTCTTGCCCCCAAGCAAGGTACCATAACGAGCGGCACGGCAGCTAGTGCCGGATGGCCTAGTAGTGCTGTGCGGGGGAAGGCAGCTCGTCCCGCTGTGATGTGCGAAGGGGGTTGCGCGGAACGAACCCATGCAAAATGCGGGGAGTAAATCTGCTCCCCTCCTCGAGGGCGGCAGACTCGCGTATCTCATGATTGATAACAGTCGACGGCCGAGGGGGCTGTTCCAGAAGGGCTCCTAGCTGCACCGGCTGGTGCTCACGATGGTGTGTAAGTGCGTGTGTATGGGGAAAGCTCGCCGTCTAGGGGCACTCGCGAGCAAGATACATCTGGTTCAGGCCAGACCAGCAGGGACGTGGCGGGATCTTCGGGAAGTGATCATGGTCACAAGAACATGCCGACCGTTCTTTCTATTTTTCCCTGTCCCATATGCGAGATGAGCATCTCGCGATGCGCGCCCTCTTCCCTTGGTTGCGAGAGAGAGAGAGGGGGGACGAAAAGGGCCCAGGGCTGCGCAACCTAGATGAATCCGAGGCTGGTAGCACTCGGTGCATGCCCTCCGCGGTAAACACAGGGGGGGCGTGAAGTCGCTCCAATAAGGGAGGCCAGGGTAGATGATGTGCCCATCGGGAGGCCTTGTTGTCTGGCTCCCTTTGCTTTGTGTGTGTGATTAGCCGCATGGCTAGAGGGTCACATCGTGCGGTCGACTCGTCCGGGACTGAGGTTGAGATGAGCCCGCGGGTGTGGGGTGAACGCTGCCCCATCCACCCCCCCTTGTACTCCAAGTTCAAGTGGTGCGGGTTCTCCAATTCTCCATCCGGGCAAGCAGGCGAGAAACTTTGGCTCGACGACGAGGCATCTGGTTCATGGTTAAACGGTTCCTGGCACTTACGTCGCACGCCTACACACCACCCTTTGCACAATGTCGCCGTCGCCGTCACCGTCGATGCCGACCCTCTCCCCTGAGCTACCTCCCTCTATGAGGAGCGGGGAGTCGCCAAAGCGTGCCTGGATCCCGCCTCTCTACACTGATCTCTTCCTCTCCTCGACACCGACGAGCTGTTGTTGCCCTGGATCAGGGTCGTTTGCGGCGGCCCGGTTGCCGTGGGCTGTCGGATCCTCGCCCCCCTTCGTCATGAACCTAGTCGATCATGAGGTTGCGCTGGGCCTGCGCCCGATGAGCGGAACGGACGCGGAATCGGTGGCGAGCTTCCCTCATGAAGCTGGATGGATTGGCACATCTAGCCGAGATCCGAACATCGCGGGTGTTTTGTATCAAGGAGAAAACCAAGTCTCTATATAAACCGTTAACACCCTCGCCGTTGGGATCGTGTTTCTTCTTTCTCATCCCATCCGCATCTCTTCCCACCCACATCGCCTACTTCCCTTTTCTCCCCTCCTCGCTTTCTCCACCCAGAACCCGAGTAGTCCATCTCATCGTCCACCAAGATGCAGACCAAATTCGCCGCCCTCCTGGCTCTCGCGGCCGCCGCCCGCGCCCAGCAGGTCTGCACGCTTACGGCCGAGACGCACCCGTCGCTTCAGTGGCAGAAGTGCGCCGCCGGCGGCACCTGCACCAACGTCGCCGGCTCTGTCGTCCTCGACTCGAACTGGCGGTGGGCGCACACCGTCGAGGGCTACACCAACTGCTACACGGGGAACAAATGGAACAGCGACTACTGCGCCTCGGGCCAGGGCGCCTCCTGCGCCTCCAAGTGCTGCGTCGACGGCGCTGACTACTCCGGCACCTACGGCATCACCACCAGCGGCAACGAGCTGAACCTCAAGTTCGTCACCACCGCAAGCAGCGGCAAGAACATCGGCAGCCGTGTCTACCTCATGAAGGACGCCTCCACCTACGAGATGTTCACGCTGCTCGGCAACGAGTTCACCTTTGACGTCGACGTCTCCAACATCGACTGCGGCCTTAACGGCGCCCTGTACTTCGTCTCCATGGACGCCGACGGCGGTCTCTCCAAGTTCTCCTCCAACAAGGCCGGCGCCAAGTACGGTACCGGATACTGCGACTCGCAGTGCCCCCGCGATGTCAAGTTCATCAACGGTATTGTAAGTATTTTCTCGAGGCTTCTTGCTGAACCAACCAATATCGAAAAGATACTGACCAGTGTCTCCTTTCCCCCCCCAGGCCAACGTCGACGGCTGGAACCCCAGCAGCAATGACCAGAACGGTGGTGTCGGCAGCCTCGGCGCGTGCTGCGCTGAGATGGACATCTGGGGTAAGAGAAACGATACCACTTCCATCCCTCACCCCCTGATACCTGTATCGAACTGGCCGGGTGACTAACCAACTCGCGACACACAGAGGCCAACAAGATCTCCACGGCCTACACCCCCCACCCGTGCCAGAACAACGCGTACCACTCCTGCCTGGACAACGACTGCGGCGGCACCTACTCCAGCGACCGCTACGCCGGCGACTGCGACCCCGACGGCTGCGACTTCAACTCGTACCGCCAGGGCAACAAGTCCTTCTACGGCCCCGGCTCCGGCTTCACCCTCGACACGACCAAGAAGCTCACCGTCGTCACCCAGTTCCTCAAGGGCGCCGACGGCACCCTCTCCGAGATCAAGCGCTTCTACGTCCAGAACGACAAGGTCGTGGCCAACTCCGAGTCCACCATCGCCAGCAACCCGGGCAACTCGCTCACCTCGGACTTCTGCAAGGCTCAGAAGACGGCCTTTGGCGACGAGGACATCTTCAACCTCCGCGGCGGCTTTGAGCGCACCAACGACTTCGTCTCCAAGCCCATGGTCCTCGTCCTCTCCCTCTGGGACGACCACAACTCCAACATGCTCTGGCTCGACTCCACCTTCCCCGCCACCGCCACCCCGGGCAGCCCCGGCGCCGACCGCGGCTCCTGCCCCACCACCTCGGGCGTCCCCGCCGACATCGAGGCCAGCGTCCCCAACTCCAACGTCAAGTTCTCCAACATCAAGTTCGGCCCCATCAACTCCACCTTCAAGAGCGGCAGCGTCGTCAACCCCCCGCCCCCCGCCGGCGGCTCCTCCTCCACCACCCGCCCCGGCACCACCCCCACCATCACCACCTCCACCCGCTCCGCCACTCCCACCGGCGCCGTCGCCCCCAAGTACGGCCAGTGCGGCGGCCAGGGCTGGACCGGCCCCTTCGCCTGCGCCTCCGGCAGCACCTGCACCGTCGTCAACCAGTGGTACAGCCAGTGTCTCTAGATACCCCCTCCCCTCCCCCCGACGGGGAGAGCGAGCGCCGCGACAAACGATACAGGCAGAGAGGGGTAAAGGTTCCATCTTCCTTCTCTTTCTTCTTTCTTTCCTGAGACAGGCGGGGGGTAAAAGAGTGTGGACGCATCTCCTACGAAACGACTGCACGCGGACATCTTCATGTACATATTCTTACATTTCCACGCGTCGGTGTGTTTCTCGCGCCTTCGTCCTCAGTATATAAAGTATATAAAACATCTTTTTGCTTGCTGAAATTACCTGGCCTTGCCATGATTCAAGTCAATGCCTCCGTGTCACAGACTGCGCAATGCACATTTCATATATCAAAACACTCGACGAACTCAAGGTGTCCGACGGCCATGTGCATCGCGATCACGCATGTCACGGCCAGTGGGGCGATATTGCATAGATGGATTTGTGGGAAAGAATAGAATTCTGCTATGCACACCGGCCGAAGCAAACCATCCACTCAGTGGAAAAGAAACCTGAGAGTCTGGGTTGTCATCCTTTTCCCCTGGGCGGATAGCTAGTTTAACCTCCCCCCCCAAACAATGGAAAAACCTGAAGTGAAAGTTCCCATGACTGACGGGAGAAACAGACCGTATGGTTCTTCCCCCTTCGTGCCCGTATCGACTATGGAGGCACTTGAAGATGATGAGATGCATGAGGGTTGGTGTGTGTTTCGAAATGTTGTGGCGCGAGGACAATTCTCAATCTTGCCCGGGATTGTCTTCGATGGTTCCATCCTGACACCATCGCATTGATTGTACTGTGTCTCGTGGTTTGTGATGAGTGCCGTTCCACTCGAGATGCCCACTGGACTTCTTTGGCCGCCACAGGACAGCTGGTCAAACGGCAGTAAGAGGCTTCCTGGACTTGTGATAAAGGAGACAAGAACGTAAGCACATGCTGCCAACTGGTAAAGAAGGACATGGTGCCGGAGCGTAATCTCTCCTTCGAACTGCATTGCGTTGGGCAGTTTAACGTCGGGGTCAGGATGGAGAGGGGTATGGAAACGGGGATGGAAACTGGACGGCCGATGATGCCCGGGACTTCGTCAGCGTAAGCTTCGATGGACACTTGACATGTCGTCATGCCTCCCCAGCTACTCAGAATAAAAGAATAGGTCCAATTCGAGGGGTGTCGATGTCAGTGATTTGTGCCGCCGCTTTACTATGTAATGGATCCACGGTAGACCGAAGTGGCCCAAGATTCGCTGAGGCAAGAAGCTCCGAACCATGATGCGAAAGCATAGTCAAAGACTACGTTGGCTATTGAGTGGAAGTTGCATCACCCGCAGGAAGCACCTGCTAAGTTACTGGGGAACACCGAGAGAAGCAGCACTCAAAGCGCAGAGCGTGAGCGGTGGTTCTTTTGGTACGTCGTTCTGTCTCCAGTGACCCACAGAAAGCACCTGTTAAGTTACTGGGAAAACACCGAGAGATTGTGATGGGAGGGTGTAATTCGAGGACATGCTGCCAAAGGCCGGGAGCCAATGGGCATGGAGCCGAGTACTGGGTTCCCATCTGAGAACGTTTGCTAGACGGGCTTACCACCGGGTCAAAGTCAACGAGTGCATCAGAAGTGAGTCATGGAGGAAGGCGATGGTGAGCAACGACCTAGCTGAACGTTGTTCGTTCATCAGGAACTGTGTGATGCGGTGCAAATACCGCCTGCTCCCCGCTAACGAGGCCGATCCGCGCGAGCTACCAGGAATCGGCGTGACTTTTTCGACGGAACGAAGTATTGTGGCACTGCGAGATGATGCCCCCTTCCCCCGAAGGGTGAGAAGGGTTGATGGCGGGATGTGATGATGTGGTGATGTGGTGGAATGTGAGTTGCGAAGTGAGAGGGGGTGGAGGAAGAGGTGGAGGAAGAGGTGGGAAAAAGTGGAAGTGGGTAAATAAGGTATGTACCTGCCTACCTTGGGACTAATAACACTCACCAGGTAGACGAGGCGTAGTTAGGGAAGGAGCGGCAGAACTATTTTCACGCACCTACCTCACCTACCTAGGTAGGTAAGGGAGATAGGTACTGGGTTGGTGCGTCATTGGGTGTACCGAACGAAGTAGCAGCCAGGAAAATCTCCTTCCCTCCTTCCGACAGGGTGCTACATATGACGCCCATAATATCCATGCAATTCAGAGCTGTGATACTCGATGATGGCGGATGGATCTGGTGGTACGTAAAGCAGGTAATCCACAATGAGCGGGCAGCCATAGAACCTCGTAAACCGGCTTCCCTTTCTAACGCAAGTGCATTCATTAACAGTTCTGTCCTCATTATACCGAGCGGCAAGTGCTGTCCGCAAATCCCATACACCATCTATCGCTCTATCGTCCAAGACTCCGTGGTATATACGCTCAGGACCCGTACCCAACGCGAAAGAAAAAAGACACATAGTTTAAACCGCAAAAAGCCTGCAAGATCCCATATAGCTTACTAGTTGTCCTCGCGCTTCCGAAAACTCGTCTGCTTCAAGCGTGAGCCCAATTGCTGCCCCCAGCGTTTGGAACACCGTTCATGCCCATGAGTAGGGCGTCAATGTCGCTCATGCCCTCGTTCTCGAGGGCATTCATCAGCTCAATCTGCTGCTGCTGGCTAAGACTACCCTGCCGCTCCTGCGACCAGCTGAACGATTGGCCACCAAAATGGTCAAGTCCCATACCGGTGCTGTGTGGATGCAAGCCGTTGGCCGGTAGAGGGTCTCCAAAGTAACTGTTACCCATGGAGCTGAAGGTATCGGGGTTAATGAAAGGGGGAGGCGGGTTGAACCAGTCCGTGCCTGAGTTGTAGTGAGGCAGAGGCCGTTGGGGGCCGGCGGGGTTCGACGTCGGGAGGTGTGCAAAATTCTGCGCCCTGGCTCCCATACCTGGGACGGGCGGCGGGGGTGGTGACATGTTCGTGCTGTGTTGGGCCATATTCGGTGTGCCGTGCTGGAGACCAAGGGGCGACGAGTGCGACATTGCGGGGGTCCCCATCGGCGGGGGCGAGATGGTCGAACTGGACGGTGTTCCGACATGCCCACCCATTGAGTCTGGAGGCGTAGGCATCGCATTATTGATGGTACTGGGCGGCGATGACGACGATGTATAGGCCGGCGTGGTTGTCGCCGGCGGGGTGGAATCCTCGAGTGGTGACTCGGGAGGGTACGTGGAAGAAAGGCGACGTCCCGTGTTTTCGTTGGACGAGCCCCAGATTGAGTTGGACCGGAAAGTCGGGTGAGGGGGGAAATTGGGATCCCACTGATACGTATTCATGGATTCGGGCGTTGCGTCAAAGACAAAGTTGAACTGAGGCGGGTTGTGGGGCTGGTTGACCTTGAATGACGGTCCACCACCAGGTGCCGTCGAGGCAGAACCCTCAGAGCCCTGCGGCGAGTTGCCGTCGAACAGCGATGGCGGAGTGGTAAAGGTGCTGGACGTTTGCATTTGAGGGGTGTCTCTGGCTTCGTAGCTCTGCAGGCAGGCCTTGACGAAGATGGAATACAGTTGCACAGCCTGGGCGGTTCCTGGCCACCGCTCCGTGCACTGTTCCAAGATGTCTAGCGTCTGGTCGCCCAACTCCTCTACTTCCTCCCTAGGGTGTGCTTGCCGGATTTCAGGGTAGGATACGGTCCATAGCAGCGTGTTGAGAGACATGTACAGGTTCAAGAGGAAGACCCAGGTGATGTCAACGGCTGCCTTCTCCATCTGCTGCTTGGAAAGATTGATGATGTATGCCGCGCCCTCGAAGCAGATGCCAGCGGCTCGTGGAGATGGTCTGGGTACTTGCGGAGATGGGCGGTAGAGGAAGATGCGCATCTGATGGTATCGCCCGGTGAACCTGAAGGTGGAGGATTAGCTTGGTCCCTCGCGAACACCATCGGACTGTTGTGCTTACCAGGGTCTACACCACGCCGGATTCTGCGGTGAGGAATCGATCCAGTTCTGAATGTCTCTTTCCATCTTGGCGAACCAAGGGTGGTTCTCGTCCCTGGGCTCGTCACGCTTCTTCTCGTAGAGCACCCTCCTGATCTCGGCCTGCTCCATGCGCATCTTGAAGAAGTGCAAAGCGACCAGCTTCTTCTCGCTCGGAGGTCCTTGGCCAATGCCGTCGGCCGTGATGTATTCGTCGTCGACGGTCGCAAACGGCTCGACATCCATGCGGTCGTCCACCTTTGAGAATCCGTTCGGACGGCCCATGCTGTGCGCCAGGCCGGCCTCCATCGAGGTGATGATGTAGGCCAGGCGACGGCGCATATCGAGGGTCAGCGGATCTATCGAGTAGCCCGCAGAGATGGTCTTCTCATCTGTGAGGCCCTCGGCCTGGCAAACGCGGGTGGCGAGTCCCACCATGTAGTACACCGCGGTTCTGGTCGGTGTCAGGAGGGAATACTGGCCAATCATTGCGAGACTCTGAAGGGATTTCAGATCCTTTGGCCGGACGACCTGCTCAAAATGCTCCATGGCGGCCAAGTAGTAACTATCTGCGAGACCGGCGTACTGGGGGTCCAATTTCTGCAGGCTGATTGCAAAGACCATGCGGACAATCAGGTTCTTATAGGGGTCTTGATCTCCCGCATACACAGCCTCGAGATCTTCGAGGAATTGCTTCTCGTGCAACGTGGGCCAAAACACTTGGGCTGTAGTGGCGTCAGTCGGCTCGATTGCGGGTTATGGATAGAAAGCACTTACATCGCTGGCAAAAGACATCCACAAGCTTGTCTGCGACTGGCCTGTTGGGCAAGGCTTGAGCAGGGTGGGCGCTGATCAGGGGATAGCTCTTCTTCCTGTCCCTCGTCATAACGATGGACTGCATGCGAGTCATCCGCCTCGCGCGTACTTCGGGTATCAACTCGGATATTCGCTTCGAATCGGTGAAGAACTTTGCGCCTTGGACGAGCAACCGGGTCATTGCGATGCCGCTACTCGGGCCTAGGTAACGGGGTGTCTCGTCGGTGTCATTCAAGCGAACCATGCCCCCAGGGCGTACAATATCTTCGTCGACATGGGCGAAGTCGCTGTCGTCGTCGGTATATTGGCGCAGCTCGGCCTCAAGTGCGCGCACCTTTTCCTGGAGCTTGATAACATAGTTACGGTTGATCTTCTTGCCTTTGGTGGTGTCAAAGTATTCGCAGACGGAGCCGGCCCTCTCGCAAGGCAGGCAACGGGGAAGAGTGGGATCGCATCTCGTCTTGCGCTACGAAGGAGAGAAAGTTAGCGCTGATTTGGGTCTAGGAATGGCATCGTTTCATATGGTGGGACAGCTGAAGAGGGACTGGACGTGCAAGAGCCAGGGTTCTACGTACCTGACGACAGCGACAGCAAGCCGTCAAAGTATGTGCAATGCGATTTGAAGTGGCGTCGCTTTCGGGATCTTCGCGACCGGCAGTGGGAGGGCGCCCGCCGCCCGGATAGAGCTGCGGGGGAGGGTTAGGAGACAGATGATGATGGTATGGCAGGTTTCGAGGCATCATGTTGCCCAGGCCATGGCGGAAGACAGCTGAGGCGTCCATGGGCCTGTTCGAAGACTGAGGTTATTCCCCGGTCCAGATGGCGGATTTGGAAAAAGACTTGATGAAGGAGATCGGCGGGTTCGGGCTTTTCGTTCCCTAATTTTTTTTTTCTCTCTGTCTCTCGCTCAACACGTCGGAGGTATCTGGGGAGGTCGGGGCGTGCAGCAGGGTCGGAAGCAGTGAGGTTTACAATGCAAAGGTGTACGTTGCTGGGGATATTGGGCAGGCGCAAGAGCAAACAGAAATTCTCATGATTCGGCGGACGAAGGCCAATCGAGAGTCGAGGGTATCGTTCACTATAGGTATGGAGTTGGCTTCGTCGTCGCGTGGACTCGACAGTGGTTGATTATCTGGGACGTCCAAGAGGAGACGAGCGACAGGAAGAGGAGGTTCCACATTTAGGTCAAAGTACCTAGGTAGGTAGGTAGAGCATCCGAGAGGTACGGTACGTACCGAACAGTACCTGGGGACCCATCTTACATACCACCTAGGTGGGTAGGTAGGCAGTGACTGGTGTGTTGGTGCACTTTGCACATTCCCAGGGCCCAGTTGACAGCGGTAGGAAGGCGACAGGCCGGCCGCTGCTGTCCAGGTAGGGCCGCGGTCGGATGCTACTACTATACTCTACATAGGTGGGAGAGGGGTGGTTTGAACAAAGATACATGCTCCGAGGGGGGCGAGAAAGTGTGGACAAATGTATATTTACTAGCGTCAATAGACATGTAGCGTAGGGCTCTTACCCATGTCCACTCGTCATCCTAGCTGTTCATTCGCTAATCAGGGAAAGCGGGCAGAGCGAGCTGGCAAGGTTCGCGGGGACCAGAAGCCAGGAGGCAGTACGAGCGTTTCAGAACCATTACGGCGGGGACCCCGCCCCTTAGCGGAGCTAGGTTAAGACTGGACGACAGATCATGGATGTCTTGTCTAAATGTATGTACAGAGTGTGGGATGGATGTGAAATGGCGTCGGCGACGACATGGTAGGTTAGATAGGTAGTTCATGTACTGTACGGACACTACGTTTCGGACATGCTGTCGCAAGTTATATTTGTGACCAAGGACTATATATTGCAAATGCACATGTACTGCGCCCGCACAGTTCCTCAAACTTGCTTCATCATAGGTAGTATCTGTACCTGCCATTGTCCATCACACGTGCACGGACTACACTACCAGAGGTAGTTATGGACCAAGATGGATGGGTCGACAAACTCGTCACAGTAACAGTTGTTATGGATGAGCGAGTGTGAGTAGGCAGCCCTACCCAGAACGACACAGAGGTATTATTGGGATCCGCAAGGCTTTGACAGACTCGGAGTAGGTTGTTGGTTGTCGCACACGTATGAACAAGCATACGTGATATGAACAATGCTAGAGTAAAATACGTCGTATCTATCTATATGGTTGTGGGTGGTCTTGGCAGGCGAGGGTCTTGTCTCGAAGATTGAATATGCCCAACAGTCAAAAGATGACTAGTCATATGGCGGCGCCGACATTATCTTTGCTCTACGGACACACAGTTCAGCATTGCCTTGTTTTTAGCCCAACAACCGGACAAGGTGTGTTCAGGCCGACGTCCTGGCTAACTCTCGACCTTTCCCAGCTACGGAATGCCATGCGCTTACTCCTTCCTTCCTCATCCTTCCTATCCAGGTGTAGCAGGTGTGTTCCTACCTTACCGGTAGGTGTATGTACCTACTCGTAGCACGTGTGCCCTGTGGCGGGCCTTGCCCCATATTATGCTTCCATGCCCTTTCCATGCCCCTCTTGCTTGATAATCTGATCATTTGATTCGCTAATGTACCCACACAGAAGGCCAGTCTGGGTCTTTCCTTCCTGACCGATACCGAGAAGGGATCAGGCAAGAGGGGAAGGAAGGGGCTGTTTGGACAAGGAGGATGCGAGCAAGAGTCATGGTTTGGCGTGATGATCCTCGTCCCTTCCCGTCTGGCATTTGTATCTATCTCATATCTCATCCATCCGTGGTTTGTCTTGTCGTCTTGTCGGCATTCCATTCCATCTTCCTTGGTCGGACCTCTCTCTGCCACCGCCAGCCTAACGCCATCCTTCTCGGCCGACGGTTGTCACATGCGATTGACGGCTCCATGTGGGTGCTACCGAACACTCTGTATTAATGGGTGCGTCCATGTCTTATCTCTTCTGTTTTCGGTTGGAAGTATCCGTAGTGTTTGGGAAGCCGCCGTACGGGATGCGACGAACCCATAGAGCGAACCCATCGCATCCACCTCAATATGCCTTTAGTGTAATGACGGCGACTCATGACTAACTGCCGTTAACCACGCGTCTATGTAGGTAGCATCCTTCTGTGAAACGGGGAAAGGGTTGAGGACTAATCTGCCCGTCGTCACACCGTCTCTTGACCCGCGCATGCCCGCCCACTCGCGGCTCTGTCCACCCACGCTACGCTAGGTACTAGCTATCCCTACACTATCCGTACCTAACCTGATTACAGCATTGACTACTGGCGGCTGCCCTGCCCTAGACCTCATTCTGAACGATTCACGCTGCATGGAAAGCTTTTCCTGGACACAGCCCGGGTTCTGTCTACAAGTAGACTAGGTGGAAGCGACATTGCCCTTTTCCAAGTTGGCAGTCAGCCTTGTCAGCTCCGATCTCGACCAAAGTATTCGTACAAAGATCAAGTGTTGCCTCGCTTGATTACAACCCCATAGGATAGTGTCAGGGGCATCCTCGCCATGCGCTCCTTACTTCGCCACATCTAACGGATGATCTTTGCCTCTAGAAGAAAGAGAAAGGGGAAGGGGGGGAAGCTTCCGCAAAAAAAGACGGCCGGAAATTTGCGAAAATAAACAGCGGCTTGCAAAGTTGCAAAATACTATATTAGAGCCTTGGGGGCAGAAACAGCGTCGTGCCTTGCATGGGGATGCCATTTTCATGGACCTCGTCCAGGCTCAGGGTGGGGAGAGTGCCGCAACGCATCTCAGCGCTTCTCCCATCGTGAGTGCGGCCCGGGCTCCGTTCACGCCATGATTGCGATGTTTTTCCCCCTAAGGATTTAACTTTATCTCCTCCTTTTCCCTACCTCCCTACTTTCTAATTTTCCAATGAAAAGTTTTTTTATTTTATTTTATCTTATTTTTACACCCCCTCTCGGTCACCACGACGCAATCTTTTCTCGCGCCCCGCGAAGCGACCGACTGTCTCATTTACTTTGGGGATACCCTAAGAACGCTTGCTGGTTTTGGCCTTGGCCAGATACTCGTCATCGTCTACCAAGGTCTGGACCGCTGCTTCCTAAACAATGCCGCCCTGGCTAGCCGGCAGCCATCCGCACTCTTGGGAAGGGGTGACAGGCGCCTGCTCTCATCACCCATCGTCTGAGTTCACGGCCATGGATATACCCAGAGTGTGCCAGCGACCGAAGGGCGATAGGTATTAACACAGTGGATGTCGTGCATTGCGCTAGCAAGTCATCTGATGGGATGAGAGGCGTAGGCTTGAACAGGCACTGGCGCCATCAAATACGCCTTTTGCTTTCCACACTGTACTCAACTATATGGATATGTGATGTCCGCCCAATTACATCACGGTAGCCTCAACACGGGGCCCCGAGAGGCCGACATCAAGGTCGGGGCTGGATAGCAAGCACAGTCGGTGCCGTCTAGGTCTTATCGAGACGAGTCCGAGCAGAACCTGTCAGGTTGACAGGTACCCGGCTTGCTGGCCCTGTCCCCTTCCCCTTGCCGCCGTCTCCTCCCGTTCGCGTTCGCTGGTCTTCTATTTTTGTTCCAGAACATTTCATCTGCCGAGTTCAATCCAGCATGTCGGCGCGATGTATCCCAATTCCTCGTCTAAAGTCGGAGGGGCCGAACAGCGGCTTTACGGCAACCGTCCATGCAACAGAGCTAGTTCGCAGAGATCCCTGAAACCCCTTGGGGCCTAATATCCATCGACAAGCAAGTCAGTGGTGGCATCACCCCAGGGGGGGGGGGGGGTTGGAGGGGTCGAGATGGGGGTTTTATCTGGCAAGGCAGCAGCAGGGGCCAGGGGCGTTTTGCACGTACCCACCGGAGCCCACACACCCAACTTCTGTCAGTCTTTGTCAGGCATTTATTTCAATGGAGCCGGAGCCGGAGCCCAGGCGGGGTAAGCCTCCACGTTCAGTCGGTCGCACAAGAGAGGGGAAGGGGGGGGGGGGATGTGCTGCTAAATGTGCGTGTGCGCGGTGTGCATGTGTGTACTCGACTGCGCCGCCGATCCCCCAACAGTAATGCACATACTTGTACTGATAGGCACATAGGTAAATACCTACCTTACACTGCTAGGTACTGTGTAGATAGGAACCTATCCTAGGTATTAATTGTACTTCGTACCTGCCTTTCTCCTTGCCTACGCAGCAGTACGTACCTGCTCCGAGCCCGCTCCGGTGCCGGCTGGGGCGCACACTTCGTACAATCGGCAACTAATGGGACAGCCAGCGCAGCTACTGTCACCACGACATGGCATACCTAGGTACCAACCCCTAACCACATCGTCGCTTGGCCCCTCCCTGCCCTTCCGTGTCTCGCCTTTTGTCCGGTCTGGCCTTGCCTTGCCTTGCCTTGCCTTGCCTTGCTTTGCTTTGCTTTGCTTTGCCTTGCCTTGCCTTGCCGTGCCTTGCCTCGCCTCGCCTCTCCTCGCCCTCGTCAGCTCCATACGGATACTTGTCACGGGCGCTGCGGCAGCGCTCGCTACGCTAGACTACGAACAAGGGCAGCCGGGTTGTGAGCGACTCGCGCACGCGCAACCGTCTCGTCTCGGATGGTTGGCTGTCCAGGACCTTGATACAGATACATACCTGTCAAGCGGTGTCCCTGGCTGCGACGCCGTCTTCTGCTGCACTTCTGCACCGCAGATCAGCTCCTCACATTTTGACTTTGATCTTTCGACAGCCGTAACTAGCTTGCCTCGCACTTGCCATCTTTGCGAGCACGCGCATCCAGCTGCGGAGCCCGCGCTTAGCACCATCTGTTTGCACACGTGGACTCGCTCGCCTATCTCAACCCCGACGACTTCGCAAAGTCTCGTCAACCGCGGCCCGGCCCAAGGTCCGCCCGCATTGATTGATATCAACGACACATCATCCATCTTTCCGCCTCCGTCACCGTGTTACTTACTACACGAAATCCTGCCTTTGAGCAGACGCGCGTTGCATACATTTTCAGGGGTTCATTGGCCTCCTGGCGGCGCCTTTAATCGCTCCAATGCCGCGCTCTAGTTTCTCCGATAACCCTCTGTTGCGGGTATCGCGGCCTGTCTCGGCCTGTTCGCGATGTGAGTCGTCATGATCGCGGCTGACTGCTTCTGTCTCATGCGACGCTAATCTTGCCCCACAGGTCGAGCTGCCAAAGTCAAGGTATCTAACCTTTCCTTGGCTCCTCAGCCTTGATGCATCATCACATTGGGCTCTTGCTAACGCATCACCTGCTATCCTAGTGTGATGGAAAACTCCCTGCCTGCACTGCTTGTGAGAAGGCCGGCCGTGAGAATGAGTGCTCCAGCGCCAACGACCAGTTTGCCAGGGGCAAAGAGAGGAGGTAAGTTGATCTGCCCCGGATCTCTCTCGGCTTGCATCCAACTAACAGCATGTCAGTTACGTTGCAGCCCTGGAGCTCAGAGTCGAGAAGCTGGAAAAACGATTGGCATTTGCCAGGTCGCGCAAGGCGTCGGTCAGCCTCCATGATGTCGATGAGGCGGTGGCACCCACTGACAGAAAGGACTCCCTGGCCAACATTCGAGCTGCCATCCATCGCAAGGCTGCACGTAAGAGAGAGGACTCTGATGTTAACTCGCTCGTGTCTGACTTTGGCTTTCTGTACGCTACTCTTGGGTGAGACTTGCCGTCCCATCAGCGCTGACATCTTACAGGTCCGTCAACGCAACGACTCGTGATTTTGAGCCATCGGTGAGCGGCATGACGTTTGCTCGGCTAGTACTGGCTGCCGCAACTAATGACGAGATCCCCGACCCCACGGAAGACAGTTTTCCGACAAGGGCTGAGGCTTTTACCACAGTCCAGTACTACATGGCCAATATCTACACATTATTTCCTTCCTTCTCTGAGACGCATCTGCTCACAGTTCTCGACGATGTCTACCAGCAAGACGAGAGGGTGAAGGAGCGTCTTAAAGATGCTGATTTCTGGCTACTGTACATGGTTCTTGCCATTGGATATATCGCCCAAAGCAGGGACAAGCAGGACAAGTACTACCGTGTCGGACTTGACTTCGTTGCCCGCGCGCTCCCCTTTGCTGATAAAGCCTTGATGCCGGGTTATCCTACCCAGATCCAGTCACTCATTCTTTTCACGCAACTCTCAATGCTCGACCCCAGCCACTTTGACAGCTGGTACTTGATCGGCTTTGCAAGTCGGGCGGTGGTCGATCTAGGGTTCCATCAGGACCCGCCTCAGCTACAAGTCCCTGACAAGGCTGCGCTTGATCTTAGGAGGAGGATGTTTTACAGCGTCTACGCTCTCGACAGGTAAGTCCCCGCCATCGAACGCCAACGACCTTTTACAGTACTCTGACGGTGCTCGTAGAACTATCAGCATGATTCGGACCAGGTCGTTTTCCTTCACCGACGACTCGATCAATGTTGAATATCCCAGCAACTCTGGTTTACCTGCAGGGCCCATCACCGGCCCCCAGTCGGCAGACTCGGCTCTGGCGCTGTTCCAGCTCCGGCGCCTCCAATCAGAATGGTATCAAATGCTCTTTCAGGCAGACTCGGCGCCACTCCCCGATGTTGCCTCTTTTATTTGGCAGATGTGTCTCGAGATGAGGGAATGGCACGAGTCGTTACCAGATAACCTTTCGTCCGGTATCCGTGAACTCTTCGAGCTCGAGCTGAGATACAGCTACATTTACTGCCTCACACCTAGTGATCGGTCTCCTCATCTGACCGACTATTCTCGAAAGCTTATTTTCGAACACGCTATCTCGTACATGAACACCATCCACAACGTCATCCACAATGCTACAAGTACGGCATTCTACACCTCGTTGGATGCTCTCAAAGTCTACTTCGTGGCCATGCAGTTTCTCACCGTCTTGAATGATGCCCGTGAGCTGCTCATCTCTGAGCAGAGAATCATCCCGCCCATTAACCGTCCAGGGACGGCGCCGCCGCAGCCCCTTCCGCACCGCCCTATTGGTGCCGAAGACAGCCTGGATAGAAGCATACGATGCCTGCAGCAGATCGTTGAAACGCTCGGCACGTGTTCTCAGCGGTGGGACATCGCCTCTCAGCTGAAGACGACCTTTGAATCCATATCTTCGGAACTCTTCTCCTGGCTGCAGGTTCGCCGACAGATGAGGGAACAGGGGCAGGTACCGCAGCAGCAACAGCAACATGAGCAACAGCAACATCAGCACCATCAGCACCATCAGCACCATGAACCACAACCTCAACAACAGCATTACCAACAACACCAGCAGCCTCCCCCGATGCCTCAAGGACCCTCACATGCCCAACATCCATCCTACCCTCCCCATCCTCACCATCAAGTACTCGTGGGCCCAGCTCAGACGCATATGCAAGGCATGATACAGCCTCAGTCTCAGCAGGGGCAACCTATGATGCATTACAGATGGGTCGATGGGACGGGGTCGACGATGCCTGGACCTCCAGGACAGGGCGGCCCATCCATGTGAGCCGATGGAGTTTTGAAGGGAAATGATTTGACTTGCACATAGATAGCTCAGTATCCCCCATGTATTCTCATGTCACTAGGCAGCGTTGTCTGCAAAAAGGATTAGGTTTAATTTCATATTTTCCTTTTGCCAACATCCAATCTTCTCTCGTATTGTGATTTGATGAAAATAGTACATCAATGTGTATTGAATATAACGTACTTTATAACCATACACTCGAGGGCCGCTCTCAAACGCCCTGCTCCCTCTCGGACTGCTGTATCTGGGCGCTGTTCTTGCTCCCCGTGGCGATGGCCGGCTCGTGATGGCGGCCGCCGCCCGACTCCTCGGCGCCCATCATCTGGCCGCCCTTCTCAGTGTGGTCGACGCCGCCGAAGAGGGCGTCCATCTGCTCGAGCGGGATCTGCTTTGTCTCGGGGACGCAGAAGTAGACGAAGGCACCGAGGACCATGTTCATGGCCATGAAGAAGAAGAGGCAGCTGAGGCCCGCGTTGGCGAGGAAGGTCGGGAAGAACTGCTGGAAGATTGTGTTGGCGACGTTTTGCATCTGCGAGCACATCCCGACGGCCTGCGCGCGCACGTTGACGGAGAAGATCTCGGCCGTCCACATCCAGGTCGTCGCGCCCCAGGTTGGCTTATAGAAGAAGATGACTGCGGGGCCGTGGTTAGCTTGACGTTGATTCTCTTCTTCTTTTCTGTCCCTCACCCCCTTTGCCCCCCCCCTTTTTTGGGGAACGAGAGACGGAATCGGTGGCTTACATAGGAAGAGCAGGAAGACGATGACAATCCCGACGGGCTCGCTCTTGGTCCCGTCCGCAGCCGTCGGCGTCTTTAGGCCGACGATGGGGACGATGAGCATGCAGACGGCCATGCCGGCGGCGCCGACGAGGAAGAGCCAGCGGCGACCGAAGCGGTCGGCCGTCCACATGGCGTTGAGCGTGAAGAGGATGCCCATGGTGGCGTTAAGGGCGTTGATGAGGTTGATGGTGTCGGTGGAAGGCCAGACCTTCTTGTAGATGGCGGTCGAGTACGAGTTGAGGGTGCCCTGGCCGGTGAGCTGCTGGCCGACGTTGAGGGCGAAGGCGAGGTAGAGACGCTTGCGGACGGAGGGGTCCCGGAAGAGGGCGGCGTAGCTGCTGCGGCTGATGGCCTCCTTCTCGTACTCGATGGCCTCGCGGATCTGGAGGAGCTCCTCCTCGACCTCGTGCTCGGTGTCGCGGATGCGCATCAGGGCGGCGCGGGCGGCCTCGACGTTGCCGTTCTTCAGGATGTGCCAGCGCGGGCTCTCGGGCTGGAAGGGCAGGGCGGCTATGATGATTATGGGGACGAGCATCTGGAAGATGACGACCATGCGCCAGTCCCACTCGCCGAGCTGCTCGCGGCGCTTGGAGCACGCGTCTGCAATCGATCTGTTAGTCTCGTGGCGGCGTCACACGCATATAGTTGCTAAGAGACGTGCAAAAGGGGGAAAGAAGGGGAAGGTGGGTTATACGAACAGTTGATCCAGTACGCGATGAAGGAGCCGACTGAGTAGTACATCTGCCAGCAGGTCATGATGTGGCCGCGGATCTCGGAGGGGGCGACCTCGCCGATGTACACGGGTCCGGCGGTCAGGGCCATGCCCTGGCCGATACCGATGATGACGCGGCCGGCGATGAAGACGCCGATACGGTGGTGAGGGGTGAAGGTCTGCATGATGGTCGCGACGATGGTGACGATGCAACCGATGGCCATACCCCAGCGGCGCCCGAAGTAGTCAGCCTGCGACGAAGCCTATCAGTTGGCCGGCAGCTATGAGGAAGGTCCACGACGGAGCAGAGCGCGTAACGGGGGGGAGTCGAGGGTCACTCACGACGGGGCCGCCGATGAAGAAGCCGGCAACGATGGCGCCAATGGTGTAGGCCGTGTTGATGAGGCCCAAGAGCTGGGTGTCCTTTTTGGGGTCGACGTCAACCCAGGCGAGCCAGTTCTGGGAGCCCTGGAGGGAGTTGAAGACGGACGCGTCGTACCCGTAGAGCACCATGCACATGGCGGCCACCAGTGAGATGTACCTGCGTTGGCGTGGTCAGCATTTCGCGCTTCAGAGCCTCGAAGGCGTGGGGAAGAGAGCCTATAGGTCATCGCACCAGTTGTACACCCTTTTACCGGTGGGAGCCATCTTGACGATCTTCCCGTAGGACAACCTATAGAGAGGGTGTGGGGTGGGGAACGGAGAACAACGTCAAGAGAGAAACGAGAGGAGAGCGGTCGGGCAGCTCCAGCTGAGAGGAGGTGAGGAACCGAAATCAAGCAGTCGGCCGAAGGGGGATAGATAAGACGGGACGTTTATCTTTAAAGGCTCAACAAAGACACCGGCCGGTCTACATCAAAGTATAGTAGTTGTACCCACAGCAAGAAACTTAAATATCCTTTGCCCCAAGTTTCCATCTCCTCTTGTTCCTCGGTTTGAGATACGATTAAATGGCTAAAGGGAGACAGGATATGGGCCAGACGCTTCGCCATAATTCTCGGGGGGGGCTGTCCGGCATAGCTAGCGTTTGCTTCGGGGGAGCGGAGGTGGATGTTTGGCAGGCGAGGCACCGAGCATATGCATCGCATCAGCGCTTCGATTCCTGAGGTTCCCCTTCGTCGAAGCCATCACCGCAGGTACATGTCGTCACATCTGATATCTTCACACCCGTCCACACATCCCCGGGCAACACGAGCCGAGCTGCGGGACAAGAGATGCGGCGACAGAAGCACGTCTCTTGGCGTGATACAGACTCTCTCGTCTTCGCCCCCCTTGTCGTTGTTCTCCCACCCGGGAGACGTCTGAACTGGCGGGGAAACCCCAGGTAGGACGTTCCACCAATAGCAGTTCTACCTGCCGTTACATGGGCAGGGGATCTACACTACAAGTGAGCCAGCCAAACATGGTCAAGACCACGGCGTAGTGGTCTGATCTGGGCTGGGTAAACGCTTATTTTCTTAACGTCAAACGCTCGACTCGACTCGCCCGCGAACCACCCCGGATTCGTTTGTGCAGTCGCAGAATCATCGGCGGAGATGCTAACGACTTCGAGAAGGTAGGTCGCGTCCCCCCCCCTTATCGCACACCCTCTACGGGTGCGCTTCCGGGGGGGGGGGGGGGCTTGGCGTTGTTGATGGCGGCTGTTGCTACACATGCGCGTTCCCCCTTCCAGTCCATGCCGGGTCCCGGCTCTGGCCACGCCTCCCCTGTGGGATGAGCATCGACTCTTGTAGGTGTACGCTGTGCTGTTTGTGCCTGTGGATTCACAAATCAGATACTCGAATGGGCTGGAGTTGCTTCACGCACATAAGATTCTATTGAAATTAATTGATGAAACCCGTCCGGGTCCGTTGCCGGAGAATGCTGCGCTGATTTCACCCCAAAAAAATGTGACACCACCCAGAAGACATGCCGCCGCGATGTTGTTATGTTGGGGACCCATCAGCCCTGCATTCATCTTGTAGACGATCCAGTTCCAATGCGACGTGACTGGGACGGATTCAGCCGCCACAGAACCGCGGTTGCCGTGGAAGAAAGCTGCTCGTGCCGAGATGCTTTACGGGATTTTGGCTTCAGCGGCGTGGGGGTATGATATGAAGCGTAGGAGACTCACAATTAGATGGTGCAAGCCTCATGTCAGAATGCTTTTCAATATTTACCTTGAGCCATCAGGGCAGCCAAGCATGGCCGTTCCCGTTCCGCGCATCCCGCGTTGGCAATGCAAGCCATCCGAAGCCCGCCGAGTGCCATGAGGCATGCATGCGCTTGATATCGCACCCATTTTGCCCATTATCCAGCCCATTGTCACCGGCCTTACAGCATCGTAACCGCTTGGTTGCATGCGTCCCAAGGTCCTTGACCGACGGCACTCCCTTGTCGTCGAGTCCTAGTAGCCTGAGAAAACGTGGCGGGCAATTTGGGCCGAAAAGGATGAACAGCATCATCGCTTTCAACTCTCGACGGGGCGAATGTCTTCGCTGATGCGTGTCTCAAAATCTTCACTGAATCCACATCTGGAACTATCCCAGCGCCTCCTGGCATCGTAACCCCCGCAACTCTCTCTCTCTCCCCGCCTCACTACCCCCGGACCCCAGAGTCGATGCCGCAGTCCGGGGACGCAAGACCGGGTCTGCGAAATGAACTCCAAAAGTCACAAAGTCCCACAAGTGCCCCCGTTTGTCCAACCCCCGGGGAATGAGATCGCGCCGAATAGAAAAGAAAAGAAAAATAGGGCCGTCGAGCGAAGAGGAGGGGATCCGCTCGCCGCGCGCGAACGTGATTGATGGAAGAAACAAGCCTTCCCTAGACGCGCGCTCTAGATGGACGCCAGCGAAGGCAAACGCGTATGATCCTGGGGGGGAGATGATCGTACTCACCCATGCGCACGGCGCACGCACAACCCCCATGCCAGTTAACAATCCCGCCGCCGACCTCGTCGGGTTATGGAGAGACAGGCGGACACGCGGCTTCTCGGAGAGGCGAGAACCCAAAGCAAGGATAATCGCGCTTGGGAAAACGGTCGCGGTCATACAAGGGATACCCTCAACTTTACTTCTGAGACGAGCATATTTTTGACAAGTCGGTTCCATAGCCATTGACCTAGCGAGGCATGTTCACTGGCAAGGTGCTGCAGTCTGGTAGGCAGTTAGGCGGGCAAGGAATGCTGGGGCCGACTTTCCATTACCCCAGGCCGCTCATCGATTATCTGTGGCCAACTGCTTGCGTGTCGTGGGAGACATCTCCATGTTGGAGCAATGTCAAAAAAAAAAAAAAAAAAAAATCAAGCCTTTGGCTCAACTAACTATCACTTTCAAGCGGTCGCGTCAACGGTATGAGCAGCATCGCTGACGACCGGATTGACATTACTGCTCGCCGCACTGTCCGCCCCTGTGGTATCCTTCGTCTTCTTCTGGCCAGACCTTTTTTTCCGCCTGGCGGTCCCGAGACTCACAGCTGGAGCCTCCAATACCCATCTCGCGATCGCGGCTGCGCGCTCCGTCAAGATGGGGTAGTCTCTCCCGTCATCGACGCTCCACCGGCGCAAGGCGGGAGACGTTTGCCCGCTTCCTCCGGGCGCCGACGTCCCATTCGAGCCGTGCTTCAGTTTCACGAGGTAGTCATGGTCTTCCTCGGCGCGCTTCTGGCGTGCGGTGATGGCCGCGCGGAGGCTGGCCTCGTCGGTAACCCTATCGTCGTTCAACGAATCCATGATGGCCTGCTGACGCACCCTTTCCTTACGCTGCTCCTCGCTCTCGCCTACGTCAGGCAACGTGCTCGTGTCTCTGGTAATGGCGGCAGCGGCGAGGGCGGCTGCCTTGGGGGACGGATGGGTCTTGCTCTGCTGCTCGGCGAGCGGTCCGTCTAGAGTCGGAAGGGGAGCAGGGGCGCAGAGCTGCTCCCAAGATGCGGCCATCTGGATCCAGTTCTGGGCCCTCCGCAGGACCTCAATCCAGTCTGCCCTCGCTGGGGACCTACTTGCTTGGAAAATCGGGTACCCGTCAGCAAGGCGGGCAAGTCGAGCCACCATATACGCATGACGAAGAAGCTCCTTGGTGGACGTCTGGACCAAGCAGTGGCAAAGCAGCAAAGAATGGAGGGCGTCCGTCAGCAGCGGATGATAGGTAATGGCTTCAAAGCTACCTGGTTGCACCGGGTCCGATGAACGTAACACCTCCTGGGACGGGTAAGGTGGGATGTCGGCAGGCGGGACAGCAGCAAACAGGTCGGAAAGAGGGTGTATCTTGTAGGGTGATGGAATTCCTGTGTCCGGGACGCGAGGGTGGCGAATGCCATTCGCGGCGAGGTTGACCTTCTCAGTAAACTCCTTCGCTACTTTCAGAGGCATATCTGGTGTATAGTCGAATTGCGACAAATAAGCCATGTAATCCCGAAGCGCTCTCTTGGCGTATGTCTTGACTAGCTTGCGATGCTCTAGCCGCCTGGTTGCTTCCTCCTTGTCTGCCGCCGTGGGTTCCCGGACCTTCTCACCGACCACTGGCCCATTCTCTGGCTCGTATGTTGCATTCGTGTTGTTCGCCCGTGCCGCCTCTCCATTCGCAGGACTCGCTGGTAAGCCGTCCACCACGTGTTGGCAGGCAATGGTCAAGTACACCCCGGCACGCTGAAAGAGCAATTGCGTTTCCAAACTGCTGGGCTGCTGTTCCTCCGTCAGAATCACGTCCTGGCTTCTGCGCGATCCGTTGACAAGCTGTAACTCCTGGGACGATGGCGTCTTGTGCAGTGGCTGGTGGAAACGTTGCACTTGCAGCGCGGTGCTCAGGTCCTGCGCGGCTCCCTCGTAGTCGTCCTTGAATACCCGGACCGTAGCTCTGGTTCGCAGTGCCTCTCCCTCCGTCGGGCGCGCCGAGATGACCTCGTTCAGGGGCTGCAAACTGGTGCACTCGGCCATTTGTCGCGAGGGTATCTTTTCGTGAAAGAAATGAACATATTTTGCATCCGGGTCATCCTTGCTGCGTTGCAGCACAAGAGACCCGATTTCTTCAAGGGGCGAAGCGCCTTGCATGGTCGCAACACTACAAGCGATCTCGTCCAGACGGTATGCGCGGGAGAGCTTTTGGCTCGCCTGTTCTCTCATTCGGAATTTGCGCTCCTTGCTAAGCTTTGTGCCGTGACCGTTACCCACCCCGAAGCCCAGCGATGACATGTGCCCATTGAGTCCGCCATGGATGTTCGTAAGCGTCGGCGAGGCTATATCGCTGGCCGCCCGGACGGCCAGGTTGGTGGCCTCGTCCACCAGCCGGCGGATTTTGAGGAGATCGAAGAATACAGCAGGGTCGATCGGGCGCGGTCGCGGGGTGTTGTAATTGATATTCGCGATGGTTTCAAGTATCTCGATGGGCATCTGCAGCCATGGCCCGTGAAAGGAGGAAATGAAGCGCCAATGCCTGCCGCGCAATCTCTGTTAGTGAAGGGTATCCCGTTGGGCGTTTCCTATCCTAGCTGACGCCAATGGCGCATCGCCTTTGCGCCGACGGGGAAACCGAGCAACGATCCATGGGGGAAAGGACGGACTTATTGCGACATATGATGAGTGCAGGAGCTGTATCGGCAATTGCGCTTGCAGCCTTCTTGGCAGCCGAGTCCTTGACTGAGCCGTTTGAAGAGACTTGCGATGCGCTTCCACCAGGCACGCCCTCGCCGAACTCGTCGAACGCCGTCTGCTTGTTTTTTTTCTTGACCATGTTTGCGCACAAAGTTGGTAGCGATTCAAGTGAGATTTCGGGCCAACAATAGGACCGCGGGAAGATCGTCAAGCTTTCTCAGGACGAACACGGACTCGAGGGACGGTGAAGGTGGGAGATTGATCGTCCAATTGTTATTCAGCTCATAGTAGCAAATTGTCCTTTCCGGCTCAGCTTGTTCCGTATGCGCAATGTCGACAGCGAGCAAGCGACAATCCCGTTTCCAGAGTGCGCGCGACACATTCAGCTGCGAATTCCTCCCTCCCCACCCATCAACAAAGGAAGATGATTGTTCTTTCTTTCGAGGCATCGAGGGGCAGTGGCAAAGAGATAGCTCACGTGATCGATCACGTGACTTTGTGGATGCACGAGGGTCTTGCCAATCGAGAGCAAGTCGATGTTGGGCGGATAGGTACCAAACAATATACTGTATATTGGTTCTATTCATTCGAGTACATGTATTTCTGTTCCAAGAGAGTTCATACGATGTTGTTCTTTGGGAGCTGACTGAAATGACTGAAAGATGCTGATCATTCGCAACCTAGCTACGTCATACATGGTTGACTTATCACTACGAAAACTTCGGCAATTTAAAGTCTAGTTTTAAGTACCTTCCTTCGAAAGCAAGTGGACGAAGACGGATCGTGAAGGGGATAGCAAGACTCCCCAGCCATCCAAATGTTCTTGGCTGACGCATTCAGTATATAAGAATTGGTAGCTGCGCTTGGAGCCAAGTCCCATCCGTTTAGTTATTTATACAAAACTCCTCCAATGACTTACCAGTTTGTTGTCAACTTCAACGTGCTGCACGCCTTCAATTAATACCAGAAGCTATGTCGGCAACATAGACCTTTCTCTGGATGAGCCGTCAACCGCTTTGCCTTTCGACTCGCAACATATACGGCGATTCCATAATTAAGGCTTCATAGTTCGTAATGGCAAGAGTGGGCCTGCAATTACCACTGCTGCACTTGTACCTGCAGCCAATGTACACCCCCTCAGTTTCCTAAGAGGGTTAGAAGACTAGTACTTAGACCTGATAGTTAGGTATATCTCACCGAAGTTTAGGCTACATGTCGTTTCCTTGATGTTCTTCCTGAGGCCCTATATGTACTATATAACACCTAGCTTAGCGCCTAACTCAGTTACATTATCCCGAGAGGACGTTCTGGGGAAGAGTTAAACCTACAGTGCCGTGCCGATAAAATGATGCCATTTATCGTCTCTAGAAACAGAGATGGCAGGTTGAATCATTGCTATTGAGCTATCTGCGATTTGGGACTTCAGAGGGTTTGACTATCTGTCGTCATGGCAAGGCCTGAACGTACTGTAGGAATCCTGCACGGATACGCGATCCCTTGAATAGAGTATTTGATCACAATAGATCAACGACCATGACAGAAGTCTGAAGTCCGAGCAATCCTTCCGTTGCGACCAAGCCATCATCACCAAGCTTCCAAGCAACGTTTCCCCAAAGAACCTTGACGACGTTGCCAACCTCGACACTCTCCGGAAGTACGACCCTAATCTCTCCCTGGATCCCATCATAGCCAAGGTTCACAACACTGATTAAAGCCTGCCCTTTTTTGCTGTCCACCCACACGGCTGCGTCGACCCTATTAGCCCCCTCGACCACAAGATCCTGTGTCCTTTTGGTTCCCAGCAAAAACCCAACCGCGGTCTCATCCGTGAATAGCCCAGCCAAGCTGCTCGTCACACTCTCCAACTCATCCGTAGCCGGATAATTCCACATAACGATGCCCTTCGCACCGTGGTTTACCGCCAAGAGCGTCATCACGACCTCCTCATCCGCCGTCGGGTACCGCGCCCAAAACGTCTCGTTGCCGAATGCCTGTGGGGCGAACCACTGTGTCTTTTGCCATCCCAGTATCTCATCACGACGATAAAACTCGTCCAGCCGTACCGATATGTCCTCGAACTTGCCCTCACAATCGTCGCAACCGCAGCAACCATATGTCGCATTGCACTCCGTGCCGTAGACCGTCGAGAATGTTGCATTAATGGCCACTGGGTAGACGTCACTCATGACGATATCAGCGCCGGCAGCGTACTCCGCGTAGTGGAAGTCCCAGCAGTTTATAGCGAGGGAGACAGGGTGGTACGGGTCAATGGCTTTGATATGCTCGTAGGCAAGCCCAGTCGAATTGGCGGGATTTGCTTTACCGTCGGCTTCATCGCTCTGATACCACAGCAGAATAGACGGATGGGTTCTCAAACGGGTGACTTGATCAATCATGTTTGTGAGGTTGGGCCACGTCCACAGGACATCATAACGAAGATAGAGGCCTAGCTCATCGGCGCGCTGTAGATACGGCTCAAATTCGTCCCAGGGGAATGGGATCTCACCGAGGCTTCCTGTAGGAACAATGTGGATGACATTGTATCCCATGGCGGCAAACTCATTGAGTGTGTCGACGCTCTCGTTCCAATAAAGAGTCCATTGTGCTGCAGTCAGTCAGCAAAGTGTCCGAGAAAACAAAAGGGCTTTCTCACTGTAGTAAGTGTACGCAAATATGACATCCCAAGGTGCATCCTTTCCTCGCTGTGCCAAGAGTCCACCATAAAGATTATCGATGCGGGCTACGCTGCCGTAATCTTCCGGATAAGGCAGGTAAGAGAATTCGGTCCAGGCCTCGTAGACATGTGTCGAATCTAGCGTTGCGCGGACTGTAATGTTGTAGGCCGCCATACGGGGGACCAAGGCATCTACTGCGAGAGATACCTCATTGTCTCGCGATCCAAGAGCAATTTTTTGTGTTGTGAGCACTTTGTTTCCAAGATATATCTCAACAGCCAAGGGCTTTGGCGAGGAAATCGAAGAGTTTTGTCCAAGCCCAAGAGGAAGTGGTGAGCCGACCTTATTTGAGACAGCGGCGTCGATGAGGAGGTTAGCGGTTGAATCGGTTTCCAGGTAAATGCTGAGGCGCGGCCGTACTTTGAGTCGCAACAGAGGGGCATCCGAGACAGCAGGCTCAGGAAACCATCCGCCCGGATCAAAGGAGGAGTCGCTGTTGAGCGAGATGAGTTAAATCGAGAGTTATCAGCAACACGGGGCGAGATGACCTACGCCGCACGATAGGCCTTGCCACACCATATGTCTACGCCCTCTGGATTGTTGAACCGGACGGCTTGTCCTTGAACCACAGAAAACCACACAACCAAAGTTGCAATGACTTGAGTGATCTTGGAATATGTCATCTCGGCCAAACAACGTCCTCAGCAACCTCGAAAAGCGTCACTGGCGAATTCGCCATGATGCTAAGTGATAGGACTTATATGAGCGGGGATTTAGGCGATTGACGACCCCCCCCCCCCCCCCAGTTCTGGATTGTTGCTTCGAATGCAGCTGAGTGGGCCACTGTACGTACTCATGAACCACGCAATGGCTACGAATGACCCGAGGTGCCATTGCTCCGACGAGATTGCCGCTAACTCTTATTCAATCATTAATCGAGCGAAATGCGCAAGGTGGGAGGATCTCGGCATGAATTATCCGACAGCGACGTTACATCTCTCCAAATCTCCAAAGCCCACGACGTTAAGCTGGGGGGTCAAGAAAGAATCGGGCCCGACTACCCATGTAGAGATAAGCAAGGGTCGTGGAGGTGTCCTTTATCGCAATCACCGTACATCTATCGTACCCCGGTTTTCGGGGTATGACGTTTACACCGTCAAAGTTGCTCATTTTTCAAGGCCTGCATAGTGTTACGATTCAGCTGCTCAGCACAGCCCTAAATGTGGCGGAGAAAGAAGCTATGAGTACCACCACCACCACCAACAGACCTGTCACCAAATGCTCCGATGAACTCCAAGTCTCAAGAAAGTTAAGCCAGCTGTGAAGTTACCGGCTACAAGGATTGTCTTCGTGGGGTTTCGATTGGCAAAGTGACTGAGCTATTACATGATTGAACCGTATCACAAACAGTCCAAATTTGACGCTTGAAGGATAGCTTGAACATACTCAACAAAATTTACCACAATATAATCTTTTTGATTGAGGGAACCCAAAATCGCCCTTTAAGGTGACCGGCATAGTGCGCGTACTCTTATCAAGTTACGGAAATCCTGTCTCATAATTGCGCCCTCTTCCCAATTAGGTCGACTACCGGTATCATCTTTGTTGCGACCCCGCCAGAATGCTCAATGAAAGTTTGCTTATCCTGGGCACTTTGCCGACCAACCCAAACCTCCCACCCCGAAAGAGTTAAGCGGTGACTTGACAGGAGGTGTAATACTCTAGGAACCTCTCGAGCTTTCTCGTGTAAATGGTAGACTGAAGAATCTCCATAACAGCGCGATGAAGGTCTGGTATTATCGCGTACTCATGGTTCGATCGTGAGTAATAGTGCACTAGTCCCACACGTGAAGTGGAATGGGGTAAATAAAACCAAAACAACCTTGATTATATTGAGACAAACGGCCTTGGTGGGCTTGGCTACTATATACAGCTATCCATACTATCAATGCTCTCAGCATTAACTATATACGGTAGCTCTCTCGGAAAGCGTGCTACTTCGATCGTGTTATCATCGTTTGGATATGGGAGTTCAACTCTAGGCGCTTCTATACTGATTACGAAAGTGTTGGAGAAAGCTCCTTAGAAAGATTGCCTGACGCTCAATCTACCTGCAACTGGTTTCATGGGTATACATTATATTTGACTTGAGTGCCACTGGCCATAGGCATATCATGCGTGTTGGCCCTGGTTAACAAACCTTGTACTCAAGTCTTCAGCAAGAGCTCCTGACGCTCAGGTCCATAGAAGCTCGCACGTCATCTCTATTAAAACCAACAGGTGCTTCTAGAACACCATTTAGGACATCTAAAAAGCGGACTCAGGATCATCATAATACATGTATCTATACGCAGTGCTTTTTGAATAGATGCATCTATCATAGTCTGTTTACCTCACACACATGACTATATAATTGATGAGCTTCCAGTCATGGAGGTGTCGGAGGCATGGAAAAATAACACGGAGGTTTTCTCTACATCTAATGTATTCCAAATGAATTAGAATAAGACTCCATCCACTTCATTCTACCCAAAGATACAAATACATGTCCCCAAGAAACTTCTGGAGCAGGGAACCAAAAAGTCGATCGCCAAGACATTAGAGCTAAATTTATCACTTTTGTTCTGTTGGAAACGACAGCTGAAGCGCAATGAAACTTCGAGTTGATTTTAAGCTAACACTCTCATCGAATCAACGGCCTCAGCCTGTGAAAGGGTGGTCAAAAAGGTGTAAGTCAGACAAGTTAAGCTTGGACACGTGAACTTTGTGTCTTTTAAAGAAACGTCCCAATCTGATGAAATGGAGTGACATCTCGCCTCCTATCATTTCAGACCTACTGTCTGCGGTTTCATGAGCTTTCGATGCATGGTTTCAAAGGTCTGACAAAACCAATGCTTCGATACCCCGGTGCAAAATCTGACAGAGCATCGGAAATGCTGATGCATGTTGGTACGATACTATTTTTTTTCCAGTTTATTCCAGACAAAGTTGCAAGGTGGCGCAGGATGGAAGCTTAGGCTAAAGAAGTTGGACGACAGCTGCAAGGGAGAGATGAGCCGATGATGCCACTGCAACATGATCCCACCCGGCAGTGAAACCGAAATGCCATGGTTAAATTGGCGGTCTTCCATATGAACTTGATCAGTCTCTTTTATTCTGAGTTCGGATTGTAATGTTTGAAGTTGCAAACCTTTTTAAGCTTCTGGGCTTCTGACTTGTACGGAACTAGCACCTCAATCAACCAAGAAACAAAGACAAACGTTAATTTGGCGATGCTCGGCTTACCCATACCATGACTGACTGCGTGTTAAGACCCGTTACAACTGTGTGGCTCAAGCCTTATATCATAAGTGCATCGATAAGCCGTGTATCTCCACTTTCGGCCGCGGGAGACATCATCGGAACGGACGGGAACATGGCCCGCCTTGAAGACTATGAGCCTAGCCGGTGAGCCGGCCGCCCTATATCCCGCAAAACACTACGCCGGAACCCTTGCCCAGTGAAACGTGGATTTGATGTGCAGCGTCTGAATCCCATCTTGCACTTTACTCTTGCCCTTAGGGGCTAAACTACCCAAGCGAGTTGCGTTGCGCCGTTTCGCCGAAGAACTAAGCCAACAGCTAGATTTCCATTTTGATTCAGTAGCGTCTGGTAGACGGGCGAAAAAGAAGCCGAAATATATTCCGGAGAGTATTAATGAGCTGCGAAGGGTGCTCGAAGGGATTGTGGGTGCTGCCCTCCATGAGGATGGCTTAGCCGACAAGAGTAGGCTGTCGCAGCCTAGCCAAAACGGCGCGACCAACAATCAGGCGGTACATGCTGAGAAATCAAACCAATAGGAACTTGGACACTGAAGAGATGCTGGCTTCAGGCCTCAGAAGTCGCTTCCGAACTTTTCCAATCTTCAAGTGAGAATGAACATGGTTCCCATATCCCCGTCCGGAATTCTGGATGATGATAGGTATTGGACTAGACGAGGAAGCCAGTCGCACCTCGGAGCACGACGTGGGGATGATCTGCGAATGAGACGGCGGATTCGGCCGAGCGATCAAAGCGCGTAAGGTACAGGATTCCTGAACCTAGAGATTCGGTCTAAATGTTTAGTTTCGATTATCCAAACTCCCCAGGGATGATTCTAGATCTCGGCCAGTTTCGGATGCAGAGCTAATCAGAGTTATCCAATTATGTACTAGCCTACTACAACATACTGCAGCACTCAACAAGATTTTTTTAATGACACCAGTAAGAAGGTTTCTTACCCTAGTGTCCTTGTAAGATAAATGGGATGACATGTTACAAAGAATGATGCTCACTCCAACAACAACACGGACCAAACATTGATGAACTAAAATTCACTCCATACGTAGAATGACCAACCATCCGCCACCATAAGTCTCAACTCAAAGTGAAGTCGCACGGGAGCTGACAACGAAACGACACTGGCGTCCAGGTTTACAGGGACCTGCCATACATGTAAACACAAGGTTTCTGCCATTCCATCATCTTCCGTCTCAGCGAGTGGGATACCTGCGGTCGTTGTGGCCAAGTCAGCCGTGAGGATTGGTGGTTGTTGAACTTTGTGAAGCTCTGAGCGAGCTGCTCCTGTCTGGGGAATGAGTTTTCTTGGCAAGTTAATGAGTTCAATTCCGCCGAGATGCCGGTGAACCCAGGCTAGCGGGCTGTGGTGCCGCCCTGAGGTTAGTTCTGGTCCTGATTTTGGTTTCCGTTGCCTGGAGTGCGACCTGAGCTACCGTCGTTGTTTCCACCGATTCCCTTGCCAATACTTTTGCCCTGGTTGTTACTCTGATTTTGGTTCTGGTTCTGGTTCTGGTTCTGGTTTCCGTTTTTTGAAGTCTGAACCTGGCCATTGGAGTTGTTTCCACCAATTCCCTTGGCAATGTTTCCGCCGCCGCCTTGAACCCCTGAGCATCCCGTAGGACGAAATGCATGTAAGTCAGGCGAACCAGCAGCCGCGAAATACTTGTCGATGTTGGGAAGAACATTGACACAACGGTTTTTGTTGATGGTGTCGACGTCTTTTCGGGCGTTGGCAGGACCATTTGCGACCATGGATCTTAAAACATCAACGACCTGTTGAAAGGTACCCTGAGTATCAAGCACAGCATTGGCTTGCGATACCGTCTGCATTCCTTTGAGAGCGGTGTCAAGAACCTTCTTGTGATTCAGCTCGTCAAGTTCGGCGTTGAGAGCGATCGTAGCTTGTTTGGTGTATTCTGAGCCGGTGTACGTTGTCGCAGTGTTAAGGAAATTGGTGACTTTCCCCGTATCTTGCCTCCAGGACGTGACAGCATTTGAGATCTGGGACGCACTGACGCCATTGCGTCCTGCGGCTGTGCTGCTTTGGCCTTGACTTGCGCCAGCCTGGCCTGGGGTCAGGATAGCAGCTGGTAAGGCCAGACCGAAGGAAGGCAGGTAGGCGAAAAGGAAGACAAGAATCAATAGAGACTGCATTATGGTTATGTTGTCAATGAGTTTGATAACGAGACTTGCTTGAGTGAATTTTGAAACATAACAATCCTATAGGATAGTAAAATAAAAGCACAAGAAAATGATCTTGTAAGGAGGCAATATTTCCTAAAGGAAAGTGGTGAAATAGAGGGCCTTGCAAAGGCGTTCGACCGTCTGTTCAGATAGAGTAGGATGGAAGAAAAAGAAAGCACAAGTAATATCGGAAGGAGTTCATCAGTTTGCAAACATTGGACTGATGGAAAGGGACGATGAATGAGTTATATCAATTATCTGGAGAAGGTGGAAGGTGACTGAAGGCGGGGAAGTTTGACACATCTTGGACGAAAAACAGACATTAGCCTGAAGGGTCTCCCAGGATAAGGGCCATTAGGAGATCAGGTGCAGCACGAATGGAGGGGCCACAATGGATACGTTTGACGCACTTTAGACGTCACGGTTAAGAAAATGCTGTGTATGTTGCAAAACCAAGTCGTGAGTTGTAGGCAAAGCCTAGGACAACAACATATTGACTGCAGTAAGGATAGTTCCAAGAAAAGATGGATATGGGTGATTAAGATTGTGAAGAGACGAAACAAGCGGATGAAAGGGGTCAAAGTGTTCGTCACGCAAGGATCAGCTGGTGTGACTTGAATGTTATGTGTAGAGGTAAAACTACTGAAGCAAAGCAGAACGTGGGGAGTATGGTCAAGTAAGTTCAGGGCTCAATTGAAGCATCAGGGAACTTCGCGGTTATACCAGATACAGACTTCAAACGGCACGAATCGCTTTCATCAGGGCAAGAAGCCTATCAACCATCGACACATTGAGCAATGTATCCCAGATCAGAATGACTGAGTCAGAACTACTGAAAACACAGGCTTGTTTTCAAAACGAAAGGAAGGACTTGGTGGCTGTCGTCTGTATCATGCGGGATGGTGTGATGCAAACTATTAGTGGCATCCAAACTTGAATTATTGGCACGCTCTCGAAGTTTGGGTCACTGGGATGCCGTCAGTTCAATTAGAAGTGCCTAGGAACCGGATATTGATGGCTATATGAAGACTAACAGAAGCAAGGAAACATCCATTCTTCAAACTGGAATAGATTGCATCAACCGTATAATCGTATCGGTTGCATAGCTAGAAACTGTTCAGAGGTGACTACGAATGTCTGGAGAATGTGGAGAGGACAAAGACAATCAAGCTGCTATGTTAAGGCTATTTTGATAACTGTATTAAAGTTCCGAGAGGGGGGGAGAGGGGGAAAAGAGGAGGCACAAGGCAACATGTGAACTTGTTGTTTGCTGTGCGAGACCAGACTGGATAGGCGTAGAAGAGGTTGTCCAATAGGCCGCTGGGATAACCATAACAAAGAGGCTCAAGGTTGGGATGCAAAAACAGCAACCACGAGGTCAACGCCCCATCATCCGTCAAGCGGCAACGCAAGTTCGTGTAAGCTGTGATGAAAAATAAACGCTTCCCGCTGGAAATGGAGGAAACATCAAAATAGAAAGACGGGGTCCCCACGATCTACGGCTCTTATGAATCCTGCCATCCCTCTGTGATTCTCCGACGTGTTCTCAGGGCCTAGGAGAAGAGGGGACAGTCTTGGACTCTTGGATAAGACATGGTCACTCCCCCCCTCTCGGCCCGGCCTCGTCTGATTAAACTTTATACGCCCAAGCTCGAAACATCGAAACTTGTCTCGTATCAGCCGAGGAGCCCTACCTTGCCCTAATTCTTGCCCCCCTCCCCATCCAAGATAGGACGATGACAACTCTTTGTGGCAATGCTTGCTCTTTGCATCTGTATTCAGGCGTCCGAAGGCCTTTAGCGAGCGGAAGTTCCAAGGCCCGATGGTTAAGCCCGATGCCACCTCAGACCTACTTTCAGCCAAGATGCATGGGTATCAACATATTGGGATTCTGCGGCCGGAATATAATGGGAGCGGCATCTTGCAGAAGTTCTCCTACGACAGGCAATTCCAAACACCGCATCCGATTCGAGGGTCGAGCTCTTTTCGGCTGAGCTCTGTCTTTCCGTGTCCGACCACCACATCAAAGTATCATGTCCATCAACCGCCATGTGGCGTGATTGCCGTCATCTCCTGAGTTTCCCCCCTGCCATATATCCAAGGCGTAGCCGCGTCCTCTCCATTCCTGTGGCATTAACTTTCCATGACCCCTTGATAGACTGTTGACATCCCTCGATTTGGTTGTTCACTTCTACACAAAACTCTTTCCCCTAGGACCCGTGGGTTTAGTAACGGTGTCTCTCTTTCCCTTACTATTTTCTTCCTTTCCTTTTTTGCTTCTTTCTCTGTCATAGTTTGTGTCAGCAACCCTGGCGGTTGACCCTTTGTAATGGCTCTCACGAAGCTTTCTCAGTTTGCTTTGGTGCTCTCTGGCTTTGTCACTGTAAGAGCGCAGCAGAATGTGCAATTTAACCAGGTTATCAACCTCAATGGCGATGTAAGTTATTGACCCCTTAGCATATTGCCTGTTCACCATCGCATTTGAAATTGGAAAGGGTGTGGTAGACGTAGTTCGTTCAGGGCATACTAACAAGTCTGCCAGATGCAACTCAACAGTCTTGTCTTCCCCGATGGCACAAAGATCGAAACGTTCTCTCAGTCACAGCGCCAGGTCATCGTCAACCAAAACCCTAACCCATTGTCGGCAAGCCACGTCGTCGGCTCGACGGGTCAGCCCTTCGTTCCACTCTCGCGCAACTCTGTATCCATCCAGACTAATGGAGCCGTCGACCTAGTAGGCGCTCAAATCGAGCTGCCCATTGACCAGACTATGCTCACGCAGGCTGGAGTAACCGCTGATAACACTTACGTCGCAAAGTTGTCGAAAGACCGCCAGGCGTGGATCGTAATGGAGGGGCTCAAAAGCGTCAATATCACGGATGCGAATGTCCGCATGGTCAAGCTGAATCAAATTGACGGAGAGTTTGTGGCCGTGGGCCGACAAACTAGCGAGCTTGGCGCTTCTCTGACTCCCTTCGGTCAGCCCGTGAACATCGCTGGATCTGGCATCCAAGAGGCGGAGTTCCAGGACGGATTCCGGGTTTCCATCAAAGCTAGCCAGCCGATGAGCATTCGCACGGATGTGGTCAACGGTATCAGCCCGGAAATGGTCACCAACGGCATCGTGTCTCTTAGTGAGTGCTCAGACGATCTCGCGCTTGTCGACGGAATGCCACACTAACAATATGGTAGACAACTACCGGTACCTCGTCACCAGCAATCTTGCTGGTGTTGTGCCCAGCCTCAACAGCATGACCGCCGTGGTCCAGATACCGCGTGAGTTTTCACTTTCCACAGGATGAAATGAAGTTTGTCCGTATTTGAGGATAGCACTGACCGTGTTTTGAAACATCAGTCAATGTCGAGCGACTCATGGCCATGGCTATGCGCGCAGGTGCCCAGCCGCAGTCGTCTATCACACTGGGCATCGCTCAACGCCCGGTTCTCCAGAACCCTGGCGGTGCGACTGGTGGATTGCAGGCTCCTCGCTCCAAGCGTCAAGCAGGTAACACCACAGCTGGCCCGCAACCTCCAGCAAACGGCTCTGGTAATACTGCTGGCAACGGCGCAGGAACCGCTGTTGGTAATGTTCCCGCCGTTGCACCGCCTCCCGCTGGAGGAAACACCCCGCCTCCTCCTACCCCTCCTCAAACCGGCCAGAACCCCCCCTCAAACGCCGGCCCAGCAATACCTGCTGCGTCACAGCTTCTCCTGGCTCAAACCTTCAGCCCTGTCAATGCTCAGATTCTCCTGGACAGAGAGAATGCTCGGATAGCCGTTCCAATTAGTCAGATTGATGGCGAGTTCATCCTCACCATGACGGTTGCCGGAACTCCCGTTGGTGCTCAGCCTCAACCCGTTCCCCAGCAAGGACAACCTCAACAAGGCCAGCCTCAGCCTGCTCCCCAACCTGCTCCCCAACCTGCTCCTCAGCCTGCTCCCCAACAGGGCCAGCCTCAGCAAGGTGGTGGTCTCGTACAGCCTGCCCCGCCTCAACCAGGTGGCATCATCGCTACACAGCCTGGCCCCGCTCCCGTTAAGACTGCTAATAATCAACCGCGTCAAGAGGCAGCGGCCCCGGTTTCTCCAGGAGCCTTTGAGATGAAGATGGCCGACCTGATGACCATGGCTGAGACAAGACGCAACGGAGGCATGATGCCTACATGGGAACTAATGACCAAGCTTGCTGCTTCGCAGAAAAAGGCCGTGCAGAAAGGGTCCGAGACCCCGAGACGGAATTCGTTGCTGATGCGTCGACGTCTAGGCGCACATTTCTAGGGTGAATTTTTTTGGTCAGCATGGCGGATAATGTAAATATGTGTTTGTTTCATTATTGTACCCTCATCCGGGTGCCTACACAGCAAGTTATGATGGACTGCCATGAGAATCCAATTCACGTAATAGAAAAAGTTCATCAGTAAACATGTTTCATTTCATCCAGACCCGAGGGCCTCGTCTAATCATCACCGGCGACGGTAAAGCGGTTGCCAAGATGCATAAAGGTTCTACTCAAGTTAGAGAGCAAAGCTTGTACGGATATAAAGAGGTGACTATAAACGAAAGTGGGGGAAATGTTTACGAAATGTTTCGACTCCGCAGCTAAACAACGATGCAAATCACTCTCCGCCATGGCAAGGTCCCCCGCAAGAAACGAACAATGGTTCTCCATTCCGATGGGGAATCCGCAGATCGCTCCATATCTCTTACTCCAGCGGATAGGTTCGGCGACTTTGAAACAAAAATCAACATGTGGAATTTTGGTAATTTGACATGCGTCTCCAACCTCGGCACGTCTGCCAAGGCAATAGGGTGTTTTCTTCATCTTTCTTTATATACTAGCTTTTTGATCCCGACAATCGTCCTTTTGTCTAGTCGTTGATTTCTTTCTCCTTGTATCCCGAAGATCAGTTGAAAATGGAACCAAGCCTTGCATCAGCGCATGTTGACGGCTGCGATCGCTCAAGCCATTCCAGGTATTTTGGCACCGAGAATCAACACCGACTTGAGTGCTAAGTCTTGCTATGAGAAAGATGATTATTGTAAGTTATTATGATACCCCGCTTTGTCCGCATTTACCTCTGTACTTGCAGTATAAGCACATGCGGCTTTGCTGCGATTACCACGTGTTGCTCCGCGAAATCAGTGTATGGACCTTCTGTCTCTTCCGGGATTCTAGTATAGTGCCAACCAACCGTTTGCTCACGAAACCTTGTCACTGGACAATATCCGTACTTTGAAATGGTAGAGGGGGGCAAAAGAACCGATTGCAACGAGACAAGCAGATGATAGAACAGAATAGCCGATTTCGGCATGATTAAATAGATCTGTCGGAGAAGTGCCTATCACTAAGCATTAGAACCTGGACCACCCCTGTCTCAATGACGTCCGGGGAAGCGGTGCTATCTTTAAGATTCTACCCTCTTATCAGCGGTGCCCCTCACTATCAACCAGCCCCCCCCCCCCCCCCCGATATTGATGGTAGCATGAATAGTGGGCATCGGGTCTGAATGTTACCGTCCCATTTGGATTCGATAGTAGCGACATCTTAGGCGAACTGAGGAGATAGTTCATGGAAAGATTGGATCGTCCATGTCCCCGCCGCTTCGTCGCGGTTAGTAGTTAAGGACTGCGGGCTCCTCTTCCCTTTAAAGCGCAGAGGGCAAGTGTGTCGGGCCTCGGAAAACCGCAACATTCAGGATGAAGGGTTTCAGTAACTTCAGCTCTCTCTCGGTGGTGTGTTTGGCCGGGATTGCGCTCGGGGCAGTGACCAACTCATCTTCCCATGGAGTGAGCATCCCAGCGATTAGAAGCTTCATCGAACTCTATTGACATCAATGCAACAGGTTTCCGTTCCGCTTGATCTGATCCCTCTCTTCAACAACAAAGGGTTCGGAACTCGACCCGGAGAGGCATCATTCGACGCACTGAACCAGTCGTTCCCTGAGCCCACGGTCGGCCCAGAGTTCGTCTCTCCTGACACCGGAATACATTATAGTTTCCCTGGGTACACCGGTCCCGCGGAACCCGATAATCTGATCTGTAATGGTCAAAAGGTCACCGTCCCCCCGGCCACCTACTTTTCGGCCTCCTTCCTCGTCGCTGGAGACGTGGAGGGTGCGACAGTCAGCGGCAATGTCTCCTTTGTCTACTCCGACAACACAACGTCGGGATTTGAGCTCCGCACACTCAATTGGTTCAGTTTCTTGACCATCAATCGCGGCGAGATCATTTTTCCGAGCAGATATACGGCCAATGGCTCTGACTTTAACAGCTCACACATTTTCGAGCGTACCACGGCTCTGCCGCCGGGGAAGAAGCTGAGCTCTATTATCCTGCCAGTGAAGAATAATGCCACCGAGGGCCGGCTTCACGTCTTTGCTGTTTCCTTGTGGCAGCAATCACCGGATGTTGGTGTGCAGTCAGTCCGGCCAACGCAGAAGTGGATGGGCAATGATACACAAATAGTGGAGGTCACTATCAACAATGCCGGGTCTTCGTGCGTGTCCGGCAATGGTCTCAACTTGACTATCCATGGAGACGGTTTCCACACCGTTAGTCCTGGGCATCTGAAGCGGCTCTGCCCCGGCGACCAAAAGCTTGTAGCTGTCGGTGTCAATGGAGCTTCCGACGGTCTCGTTAGTGTCTCTGTAGAGATTAGTAGCGGGGACACCAAAAGGACGACATCGGTTGATAATGTTGAAATTGGCTTGGCTGAGTGGACAGCAGATTCCGACAGTCTTTCGAAGCATGAAAGTCCGGAATGGTTTGACGACGCCAAGTACGGTATCTTTATCCACTGGGGTCCGTATGCTGTTACCGGCTGGGGAAATTCGACGCCGTACGAAAGCTACTCAGAGTGGTTCTGGTGGTACTCTACACACCATCCCGAGGGCGATCGCTCCAACTTCTACGGATACCGACTCGATACCTACGGCCCCGACTGGGCTTATGATGATACCTTTCCGGAGTTCAACGCCTCCAAATTCGATGCCAAAGAGTGGGTTGACCTGTTTGCCGATGCCGGCGCCAAGTACTTTATTATCACGACGAAGCATCACGATGGTTTTGCTCTCTTTGACGCAGGCGAGACTTCGAACCGTTCCGCAATTCACTTTGGTCCCAAGCGCGACCTTCTCAAGGAATTATTCGATGCTGCCGAGACATATCAGCCTTCTTTGAAGCGGGGAACATACTTCTCGCTACCTGAGTGGTTCAACCCAGACTTTGGCCCATACGGTTTCGTCCAGTCCCCAACTCCATCATCTGTCTCGTGGCCGGGCACATTGGCCCCAAACCCCTACACAGGCGAATCCGAGCCATACACCGGACACGTGCCCGTCAATGACTTTATTGTCGATCTCCTGGTTCCTCAGATGGAGACCCTGGCATATGACTATGGTACCGATATCATGTGGTGCGACTGCGGCGCCGCCAACGGCACGGCAGGATTCGCGGCAGAGTGGTGGAACAAGGCCCGTACTGAGGGCCGACAGGTCGCCATTAATTCACGCTGCGGCATTCCAGAGGCGGCGGACTTCGACACTCCCGAGTACCAGACCTTTGCGTCTGCCCAGAGCCGCAAGTGGGAGAGCAATCGTGGTATGGACCCATACAGCTACGGATACAACCGGGCAACGAAGCCTGAGGAGTACATGAACGCTACCACGATTGTATACTCCCTCGTCGACATGGTGTCAAAGAATGGCAACTTCCTTCTGGACATCGGACCGAGGGCAGATGGGACCATCGTGGAGGCAGAAATGAACAATCTGCGTGAGGCTGGCAAGTGGATCAAGATCCATGAGGAAGCGATCTTTAATACGACATATTGGTTCGTGCAAAGTGAGATCGTTGGAGGACCTGATGTGAGATTCACTCAGACTGATGATGCATTTTATACCGTGTTCTTAGAGAAGCCACTCTCCATTGACGGCTGGGTGACTATCCAGGCCCCGATTCCCATTCTTCGGGGTGATTCTGTCAGTCTTCTGGGAGTGAACGGTGGCGAGGAGCTCGAATGGGACTTAGTTAACTCAGGACCTGAGCGTGAGCTGAAGATCAAGGTTGACGAAGCTTTGATCGAGGAGGACGAGTTCGGTTGGGTCTTCAAAGTCCTCTACAGGGCTTGATTGAGCTCAAGGATATAGTACCCATGTGTTTTATGTCTAGTCGATTAAACCGATGTAGTAATATCCGCAAATGTCTCAAAGCTTTCTCGAGGCCAGTCCAAACTACCTTCACTGACTACTCTAAAAAGAAATTGTGCATGCCATGACGTAGGAAATGAATTAAAAAGAAACTCTCAACTGAGAAACTCTCAAGCACAAAAGTTCGACTTGCCCATCGTTGAAGCAACTGGTTTGCTCCTGGCAGCGACTAGCTCTAAGTAATTGTAAGATATTTATCTTGCTCAAATCAACCTACTCTTCAAATTACTCATGACTGTCTTGACCTTATAGCTGGCGATTTAACTCCTCATCCTGATACTTGACTAGTATCTCATGCATAGGCTGACGTTCTTTGCCTTGAAGCACACTCAGAGGCGTAGACTCTACGAGTACTGTGTAATCCACTACAGTTTCTTCAGAAGTAGCACTCTATCAGGATCGGGGTTAACCTGTAGGGTAGGGTTAGGGGCCCAAGTTGTTTTCTGTGGTACAGGATATAGCTTACCATTGATCCAGAAACCAAATCGGGATATCTGTCCTTGACTCCTGCTACGTTCCTCAGATCGTAGTTCAACAGCAGTGTCGCCAGGATCATCTTGATCTCGTTGACGGCAAAGAAGCGACCTGGGCAAGCATGGCGTCCGTACCCAAACGTCAAACTAGTCTGACTCACGCTGACGAACTGGGCATTGGCGACCATCTCAACCTGCTTGGATACTGTCTTCTGTTCCGTCTTCGACTGTCGCATCTTATAGAAGCGCAAGGGGTCGAATTTGTCTGCATCTGGGAAGAATTCATTGTCGTTGTAGATACCGATAGCAGGTACCTCGATTATGCAACCCGCAGGGATAACCTGGCCGTTGGAAAGAGTAAAAGTCTTGAGGACTTTTCGCTGGAAGGACGCTATCGACAACGTCAGATAGGAGTTATAGAGGGACTTCAGGAAACTCACAAAATCCCATGGCGTGGTATCTCACGCATTCCTTGATGAAGCTATCTAGCTTTTTCATATTCTGCATCGCAATGTTGGTGAAAACTCCGTTGGCTTCAGCCAGAGCTTGTTGCACATCGTCGCGAAGAACGGAAACGAACTCGGGCATCGATGCTAGCGTGTATAGCCTTGAGGAGTTGAGTTAGCAGGTCGAACAACATAGAGAATCTAGACTTACGTGTTGGTAGCCGTCATTGACGTAGTGTGAATAGCGGCGAAGCTAATAGCCAACTGATAACGGGCAAGGTTATTGTTATCCTTGTCGCCAGACTTCTCTTGCTCGTCTATCATCCATTGCAGCATGTCATCAGGCTTCTGATATTCCGGATCTTTAGAAGCCTCTCTCCTGACTTGAACAATCGGCTTCAGAAAATCAACTGCCTCGGTAATGCGCCTTTGTACCTTCCTAACCTCAGGCCGCCTTGGCGCTAAAAAGGGGCGTATCCATGGCGGTATAGTAGAGACCTTCTGGATTGCCTTCAATAGGTCTACAGTGTAGTTGATAGCTGAATCGATGTAGTCTTCGTTCCGACACAGCTCAGGCCCAACAAAAACGCGGCCAGACGCCATAGCAATAATGCGCATCAATTTGTCCATAATTTTGACCTCGGTCCATTCACTCGATCGCGGTAGCTCGTTTCGCATCGCCTCAACAACCTCGTCAGATATGATGGGGTTGAGTCGAACTAAACAGTCGTAAGCAGCAACTTCGTAAACGTAACAGCCGAGAAGGAAAACACACCAAGAGCCGGCGTTAGCGATGTCTTGACTAAACGAGGAAGCATTTCGATATTTGTCTCGACGCCAGTGTATTTTGCTTGTAAGCTCTGTTCATAAGTCAGTCTTGGCATTCTTTTGAATTTCTTTCCTTGTACTTGAGGACCAACCTCCTCTATGGCTTCATTAAAGCTCAACACGTCATCAGGAAGCCTTTTGAGCTCGTCCATGAACTTCGGAGCCACAACGATATTGGTTGCTTCTATCGAGAAAAGTCAGCAATAGGCCTCGACATCCTATCTGGTGGATCAGATACTGACTCTTTGTTGTAGTAAGCTGGAAAGCTTGCTCCTTGAACTACAGAAGTTGAATTATCAATTAATGGTCTCTCCGAGTTCATATTCATGTCAACACACCTTCTTATATCCTTCCAAATAGAGGTTCTTGGCACCCCCATCCACAAATTTCTTTCTCCTGCTCTCCTGTCCGCCATATTCTGTTCCAACTACGGGAATTCCTGACAATATATCGTGCTTAAAGACCGACTGCACGACGAAAGCAAAGGCAAAGGCCAGTAGCACCGTCGCAGCAATAGGCCATCTGTTTGTTGCCTCGATGAGAAGTGTGCTCTCCAGCGGCGTGTCTGCCGTGGCGTTCATGTTTGCATCGATAACTTTTGGCACTGGTGATCGAATGTTTGAATCGTGAAGGGAAAGGTGTGCTTGAGTTGGAGATTATGTTTTTAAGAAGATGGGAGGGGTCTCAGGCTGTAATATACGCTGTTCGTCCGTCCCCCCCTCCACTATTTGTTTTGTTACCGCAGCATGAGGGTATGAATACCCGAGCCGAAAACCTCGCTAGGTCATCCTGTTTGCAGGAAGTTCCTCTATACGAAGGAAGTTCCTCTATACGAGTGCGAAGCGCTGCCGACGTAACACGAACAGTTGGCAGTGCAGCAAGAAGCCGGAGTGTCTCAAACTAAGGTAGGATCCACCCTACCAGTTCGACGAGGGGTTGGAAGCGGTGGGCCGTCGTTTGCCTATCGCCCATACGGCTACCAGCAGATCATATTAGAAGTGGTTTGAGCTTTGCAGCGGGATCGACCAACATGCAACCAAACCTCGGGTGTGGGGGCCCCGAAGCGGGAAGAATGGGACAGACGGGCTAAACGAAGACTCCGCTTCAAGGTTCATCGAGTGAGCTTCGCGTATATCTAACGCAGCACACCGAGCAATCTGTGCGGGGTAGGTTTCGTACTCGTAAGTCTGATCGTCATAACTTGAGCTGTATGACCAGGTGGCGTACTAATACGACGTCGGCTATTTTCTTTTTCATGTAGCATTGACGCACCCCTAACATTTTATGGAATGAAAGACGGAGCAGTCAATCAAGTTGTTCACCAAATGATAGTCCCTACACCTATCCTTAGCCCCGGAGGCCCCTCAGCTACTGCTGCTCACGAGAAACCAGAATATCATTCATTCTTCTGTGTGCTGATATCTGGGTCAGTCTCTTGTACTTGACTTCACAAGCACGAGAAAACTTCCAGACACGTCATGCGACGGGCGTACAGGTATTGGAAGGTGTTTCACAACTCTCTCTTCCCGACTTCCCGATACTCATCAGTGGTCAAAGCACCACGCCATGCGGGACACAAGAGTGACACGGCATTCTAAGGACCAGAAGCATTCTTGATCTCCTTAGGCCCTAAAACCTGGATAAATAGCCAGGCCGGGGTATGGACCACTCACAGCGTCCCCTCAGTTCGGCAGCACATCGAATTTGCCATGTATTTGTGGGCCAGGATAATTATCCAGGTTTTAGGGCCTGAGGAGATGGCTTTTTCTCGAATTAGGAATAAGGCAAAGCAAGCAGTTGCTCTACGTCGATATGGCTACGTTTCGGTTTATACAGATTGTAACATTCTAGTACCGGGTAAGCTGCAATCGACCAATTGTGAAGTCTAGAACAAACAGGGTAGGGCGTGCCATCAATTAGCAAAATGCCAAGTGCACTTAGTTCATGCGAGGAAGGAACTTTTGGCGATTCCACTAATCAATTCCTACAGTTCGATACAAAACCTAACGTTTAGAGTCGTCTTTGGGGATTGACAGACTTATGCGGAACACCATATACTGATTTTGCTAGACGTTTTGCACCTTTCCGTCACCAGTGTGCTTCGTATTACTAATGGGAACACAGGCCGCTGTTCAATAGTCCCGCAATGGTCCGTAATCTCTCGATTCCCGGAGAATGTGGTCAACGATCCGAATGGTTTTCATGATTTGCAACTTCTTGAGATGTTGCACGGTGACTCACTTGTTAGTTGGCAGGTGTGGTCGTTCTGCGGAAACCATCTCATCTTGTCCCAGCGGGCTCGCGAGCGGTATATTTATTACCTGATATGATATGCATGACCCACAGGGTCTTTCAAGAAAGAAAACGTCTTTTCGAGACGCTCAACTCTTGTGATTGGTTTGGTTTCGTCTTATCAGAATATTAGTAGTGAAATTTACCTAAATAAGCAATTAAAGTACCTCGGTGCCGCATGCACCCCGCTTATTACCGGACGCAACCCGACCCCACACTCTACAATTTCTCGTCATCCAGTACCCAATAAGGAGATAAAATAAATAACATGCACCAATTAGCCGATCCTCCGCTTCAGTAGATGCGTTCTTGAAATTACCAACAGTCTTCCGAAATACCATCCCAGTGAACCCTGTAACCGCAAACTCAACCTTGGCCAAATGGCTTTTACGTCAGAGGCCATCGTCGCCAGAGGCCCTTTCCGCGAAGGGAAATGGGCTATCGAACCCGTAACTCTTCGAGAGCTTCGTGCAGATGAGGTTCTTGTTGAGATTGTTGCCTCTGGCATCTGCCATACAGACTTGCACTGCGGCGACACGGCGGAGGACAAAGGAGTTCCTGGCGTGTATTATCCTAGGGTTCTTGGACATGAAGGTATAGTGGCAAGCATTGAAAAAGCTCGTAGCTCTGATAAAGATTGAATGCTGACTTCTCTTGCTAGGCTCCGGCTACGTAGTTCGTGTTGGAAGCAGCGTGACGAAGGTCAAGGCCGGCGATGCGGTCTTCCTCTCCTTCTCATACTGTGGATCGTGCCACGTTTGCAAGACTGGACCGCCATCTCACTGCACCAACTTTTTCGAAATCAACTTCATGGGAGAACCTGTCTTTTCTGACGGAATTGGCGGTCGCTTTTTTGGCCAGTCTAGTCTGGCGCACCACACTGTTGTGAGCGATAAGTCCGTTGTCAACGCCGACGGCCTCGGTCTTACTCGTGATGATCTGAGGATACTGGCACCGCTCGGATGTGGTCTCCAAACCGGCAGTGGAACCGTCGTCAACGTTGCGAAAGCTGGGGCTGAGGACTGCATCGCTATCGCGGGCATGGGAGGTGTTGGCTTGGCAGCCGTCGTCGCCGCGAAGAACCAGGGGTGCAAGACCATTATTGGAATAGACCGATTGGATTCCCGCCTCGAGCTGGCGAAGTCACTTGGCGCAACGCACATTATCAACACAACCGGCCTAGAGATGGCACAAGTCACGGAGAGAATCAGGGAGGCAGCAGATGGACTAGGAGCAACCATCTGTATCGACACAAGCGCCTACCCGCCACTTCTCAATGCCCAGATCCAAGGAACACGTTACATGGGCAAGATCATTCAGGTTGGAACGGGTATGCCGGAGACTCATCTAGAGCTTCATATGCAGAGTTTCATGGTCAGCGGGAGGCAGTATTTTGGGGCTATCCAGGGTCACGTCAACACAACGGAATACATTCCTCAGATGGTTCGGTGGTGGAGAGACGGAAAGTTTCCTGTTGAGAAGCTTATAAAGGTTTTTCAGTCTGCCGATTTTGGATCGGCTGTAGAAGCTATGAAACGCGGCGATGTGGTTAAGCCAATAATTGCATGGTCATGAGCGGATAGATGGGCAAACTGATAGACTTAGCACCATTGAATAAGAGGATAAAATGCCGATACATATCACCCACTGCACTCAAGTTCTTATTGCTTGTCCAGCCACCGTCACAGACTGGGATCTTTTGCGCAGACCCTTTCCCTTAACGCGCTTGACACTATTCCAATGTTGACCTTCGACAACAAATACATCCAAATCTTCAGGTGATTTTCCAAATCAGACCGCACCTTTATCTAGAAGCCCCCCAAGTAGACCACAACGTTCCGATTGGTCTAATAATTACGAGCGACCAGCTGACCAGTCACACGAGGTTATGATAAGAGAACGCGCGAATAATGTTGCATCCATTGTCGTGCATGAGCCCCGCAGTCCGGGGGCGATGGTGGATACGACGTTTGTTCCCAACTGACGCGTTGCATTTATCCCCAGACAAATCTTCGCTGAGCGGCTGAGGTGAGCCCTCTCTTCTGCTCTGCGAGATTTCTCACTCTTGAGACTAGGAATCGTACCACTTCTCTCGCATAGCCAGCCAATCCGACCCGGGTCGCGCACAAGGCCTGGAAACAAATGGAGCAACACGGCCCAGACCTGGCCTCCAGGATCGGGCCCTGGATATTGCCTAAGCCGCTCCAGGAGGCGTCTCCGGAAGCCACCCCTAGCGAACGGGCCTCGCCGCCGGAGGAGACCAAGCGGCGGAGGGCGGGTGGACCAAAGGCCCGTACCGGCTGTGCCACCTGCAAGACGCGCCATGTCAAGTGCGACGAGCGCAAGCCCACGTGCTTCCGATGCGAAAAGGTCGGCGTGGCGTGCGAAGGATACGTGGATCGCATCGACAGGAGGAGAAGAAGACAAACGCAGAGCGTTGTCCGCCGAACGGTCCCGCTACTCATCGCTCCTCGCTCCACACCATCCCAGACCGAGTCTTGCAGTTCCGCACTCGTCGTAGCCACAACGCCGCAAATCCCTCGGTCTCTGTCGAATTTGCCAGAGGTTTACCGCAAAGATGGGATCTACTTCGATTACTTCCGCCATCAGGTCTCCACCAACCTGGCAGGTTACTATACCAGCCCAAACTGGTCTCACCTGGTCGTTGGTGAAGGCCTGCAGGATGACTGTATTCATCATTCAATACTTGCTGTCGGCGCCCTCATCCGTTCTTCGCCGCAAGACACGAAACCAAGTATACATCGGGGAAAGGGCTTGCCACCCTCATCGGATGGCCAAGGTGCAACAGAACATCGCGAGGTTGCTCTGCGACATCATTTACAAGCAGTGAAGTCTTTAAGAGAACGGATGGAGTTGATCACGGCATCGTCACCAACGACCATTGTCATCACTACTCTACTACTTGTCATTTACGAGCTGCTCCAGGGAGAGCCCAAGACAGCCCAGCTTCTCCTCAACTCATGCCTAGGCGTACTGAAGGACTGCATTACCATGTTTCAGAGCGGTTCCGGCAACAGTGAATCACAGCCCCGAGACTCTGAGTTTGACGATATGGAGCATGTGCTGCCCTGCATAGCAGCAATGAGCCATGTCTCTCAATCACTCCAACCGCTGCGGCGGCATACTCGCCCATTCAAGATTGATCCCGGCTCGAACTTCCACGACCCCGAACACGAGTCTCTATCAAAGTTCTTCATCTCGTGGGGTAGGTTTTTTACCTTTGGCGTTGGCTTTGTCGGCAACTCTGCAGATGCGACAGCAGGAGGTGTCACACTGGAGTCCTGTGGCCATCTTACCGCCCACCAGCAAAAGTTTCTGTCGCAGTTGCAGAGGTGGAAAACCATCATTCAGTACTATATTCAGAGTCCGAAAATCGACACTGGAACGAAGAAGGGCCTGAGAATCGTGCAGATACACTGGCTTCTTCTCTACATAACTCTGACATGCTGTCTCGACCCAACCGAGATGGCCTATGACGCTTTCGAACAAGAATTTCGGGATCTCACGATCCAGTGCGTCGATCTCTATCGCGACTGTGTATCACAGCCACCTCCGACATCCGTCCTGCTTGGGCAAGGCCTCATTTTACCCCTCTGCACAGTTGTGCGCGCCTGCAGGAATCACGATATTCGCATGACGGCGCTCCAGGCCCTTGGCGAAGTTCCGTCATCTATGGTCTCCTGGGATGTAGTATCAAATATGGACGGGATTCTGGGGGCCTTGTTACTTGAGGAAACCGGCCGGGACGAGAACGGATTAGTACCGCCAGACTCAAGGTGGTTCTGGCTGAAAGATGTTCCTGTACAAGAGACGGGTCAGGTGCATAAGATTTACCAGAGGCTCTCGCCAGGGCATGATGGCAAACCTGTCTTAACAAAACTTCCTCCTACCTCCAATATGCGGTCAAAGATTTGTAAGGTTGGCGGATGCGACACGGCACATATTCTGGGCCCGATTGTCGTAGAAGACTTAAGACACAATGGGATGCATTATGCTGCAATGGGGTAAAATAACTCCTTCTGGTAAGAAACATATAAACATTTCGAAAGTCAACGATCACAAATTCGTCTTCGCAAGAGGAATTCAAACATGTCGTAATTAGCGGCCAATCAGGGTTTCCAGCCGCAGTGTTGCCGTGAAACAGTTGGACTCTACTCTGTTGCTCATCAGCGTGGGATCGTAATTATCAGCCAATCGGGATTAACCGATCGGATCTTGTAAGTGGCCCTTTGGATTGCGCGTTTGTTACGCGCTCCACATGCCCAACTAACTCCTGGCCCTCGTAAGAATTACCCAATAGCAAACCCGTTCCAGGACGACACTGTGTAGGCGGGACATCGTGTCTCCAACCCTGCCGTGGAGAATTGATATATAAGGCTGGGTCGACTCAGGATTTCTGTTGTGCAGACTTGTCACACATGATACCCCTAGTTCTTGAAATCTAAGAATTATTCGCGGTACCCCATATCGCCAGGTTACGAAACTCATTCACAAATTACAATGAGCGGGCCAGCCGTCAACATCGCCCAACCAGTTGTAGCGTCGCTCGCTGATTTAAAAGCGGGTATGTTCACGACATGCGTCTATCCTAACTCATTCTAACAACGAACCACGACATTAGGAAATGTTCCATTTGAAACGCTCGTGGAAGCTTTTGGGCCAGACTCTCTTGGAATCTTGGTAGTAAAAGATGTCCCCCCCGAGTTCCCTCTACTTCGGCGTCAGACACTGTCTTATGCGTCATACCTTGGAAACCTCTCTGAATTGCAACTTGGTACGTTGCTGCGATTCCGGATTCAGTGGTGGAAACTGACGCATTGCCGTAGCCAAGATTGAAAATCCAGCTGCAAGGTACCTCACCGGCTGGTCTTTAGGAAAAGAGCAACTAAAGGACGGACAAGTGGACACCTTCAAAGGATCATTCTACGCCAACTGCGCCTTTTATACAGACCCCAAACTGGATTGCGCGAAACCAACTGCCGAGTTTTCTCCAGACAACTTCCCGGAATATCTCTCACCAAACATCTGGCCCGAAGAGGATGTTTTACCTGGTTTTAAGAACAGCCTCGAGGACCTTTGCCGCCTTCTGATCGATACTGCTGTTCTAGTAGCGCGAGCCTGTGACCAATACGCAGAGCGTGAAATTGACGGCTACACAAAAGGGTACGTCGAGCACGTCGTCAGCACAAGCAATACCACCAAGGCTAGACTACTTCACTACTATCCTCAATCTCAGGACAATTCAAACGTGAACGAGGATGATTGGTGCGGTGTACATCTGGACCACTCCGTGTTGACGGCCTTGACATCTGCCATGTTTGTTGACGAACAAACGACATCGACCGTAGTCTCTGTCCCCGAGACTGGCTCGACGCTTCCACCGCTGGATGAAATGTCGGGAAGCCCGGATCCTTTGGCTGGCCTCTATATCAAATCTCGGGCTGGAGAGACGGTTCAAGTCAAGATCCCGAGAGACTGCATTGCTTTCCAGACAGGCGAGGCATTGGAGAAGATTACGAAGGGGAAGTTCAAGGCTGTTCCGCATTTCGTACGAGGCGTTCGGCCCTCTATGAGTAATGGAAGGGTGGCGCGAAACACACTCGCAGTATTCACACAGCCCAACCTTGGAGAGGAGGTGGATACAGACCAGCACATAACTTTCGGGGAGTTTGCCAGGGGCGTCGTGAGCAAGAATACGGTCGAGACTCAATCATAACAGCCATCTTTCTTTCGAAGAAAAATGAATATGCATACAGTCGCTCAAATTAATATGCTCCGTAATCACAAGCCAAAGGGCTGTCGGATACAAGCTTCACGAGAGAGTTTATCAGACGCACTGCAGACGACTAGTAGTTGGAAACATCCGGTATGAGTGTTTTGACTAGGTTCGGGTGATAAGTATTATGACTTGGCAAAATGGCGGTAATAAGATGTCCCTAATATGGTCTGATATGAAGAACTTCCCGTAATGATGCCATTGCTGGACGACTCTTCTTTCGGAAACCATAATCCAAACGTGGACGAAAATTCAGGCAGTCCAACTTGTATAGATGTTATTACGCGGAATAAGTCATTGGTTAACTGCAGCAAAATCCTCTTTGTTGTACCTTGAAAGATTGAGACTTATTTGGACAAATGTTTCGAGTGTGGCAAGACATTGCTTAGTCAAACGTTTGCGATGACACCAATGACTCATTGGAAGAGGCTAGGTCTTGGAATAGGGGGCTAGTGTTCACAGTTTCCAACATTATTTGCCTTTATCCAAGAGGACTATGATCTGCTGGTTCCCTTGATACCAATCGCTAAAATAAACATCAGAACAGCATGGTTTTCAAATTCTTAGATGAACTATGTGTGGGTGATGTGGGTGGCGGCGAGCAACGAGGCAATATCCATTGATATTGGTGATGTGTAACTAGAGGAAAAGGACTGCTGGCTGGCAAGGTGAAGAGGCTGGATATCTGGCTGGCAGTGGCCACGTGACCAGACCAACACTATGAGGTCCCAAAATAGGCTATGAAAGTCGAATCGTTCCTTGTCATAGTCGGACCCGGTGCCGAGGACTGAGCTCCGGTAATGCAAAGCCTTACTACCTGACAGAGCAGGTGATGAAAGTCAATTACACCAAAATGAAAGTTTCTACTTGCAAATGACCGTTTTGGCTTTTGCTACTGTTTTCACCCCGGTTTCTCATTTCACTCCCAGTACTGCTTAGGGGCTCACTATTGGCTTGGCTTTGGCTTTCCTCTCCCTTTCGACGCACCCTCTCCATGAACTCTCCGGAATGACAGCGCGGACGTAGCACGGACCAACAAGCTGGTATGTTGAGCTCTCTTCCGTCATGCGAAGAACGAACGGAAGCCGACTCCCAAACAGAACTACCACAATGTCCCATTCCCTGACTGACGAGAGGCCTTTTCGTAGATATCCGCCTGCAGTGGAGAAAAGGTTCGTCAGATGCCCACCTGCTGCCTCCTCGACTCTGACTGCGTATTCCTCCCGGCGCCAATGCAGAGTATCAGGCTCTATTTTCTGCATATCAAGATCCTCTCGAACGGCTTCCTCGAATGTATCTGTCTCGCGAATAGTTGGAGAAGGGTTACATTCATTTGTATGTCTGTTGCTGACTTTTGTCTTTTATAGAACTTGTTGAAATCGTGAATGAATCCAACCGCCAAACGCAACTTGTTCTCTTTCTTGATCGCAGTCGTTTTTGTAGAGGAGTCACCGTACATAGTGATGCTGTAGAGAATTATTGTTTCGAAAAGGGCCTTGAAGGAATGGCTTGCTCGTGGGCGTGCGTGGTGACGGTTCAAGTCGAACTTTTCCATGGCCGAATTGCGCCTTAACTCCCCCTTTCCCAAGAATGCTGTCTCACTGACCGTATCAAAAATGACTCCCTCCACTCTGAGGATTCTTTGACCCGAGGGCGAATCATAAGGAGTATGGTTGTGCTTCCTGTCTTTCGACGCGTTGAAATGCCCCAGGTGACTAGTGGCTAGATACCGTACATCAATGCCGCTCATGCCACGACAATCAGGTGGCCAGGAAGGCAAACCGACGTCCACTCTGTTGTCCGAGTTTCAATGTCCTGCGGTAAGAAGGATTTCCAGATTTCCGTCTTTGTGTATGAGTCTTCTTGTGAAATTCATGCAGATATCACGGGTTGGCTTCGAGCAATCAGCCTTCAACAGAGAGCTCATGTCACTGACACCTATCAGTGCGAACAGTTTGTCTCGGGGATCCGCCGATAGCAAAGTCCTTGTCGGATACAAAACATTCACGATCGTCTTCCGGGCTTCTGGTGGGCTGATAAGGAATTGAGAGATTCGGAAGACCGCCTTGCGAAGCCCCGTTATCCATGTTTTACGGGATTCTGGATATTGCCACCACGTGGGATCAGCAGTGGCATGGCCCAAAGCTCGTAACGTTGACCATCTTGCTGAAAGCGAGCCGCAATGAATAATTGCTTTTCGAGCAAGAACGACTTGTTGGAAAACCCCCACACGGGTCCAATAGGGTCTTTTCAAAAGAAGTGTGAGAGCCTTGGTGGTGTTTTAATCGGCGACGATACTGCGCACCACCCGCCTGGATGACCAGACTCCATCGAGGCCTCGAAGCATCCGCATTGCTATTTCTGATGCTTGCGATTCAGCACCCGGCCATATTCTTACCCGGTCGGCTTGACTGAGTATTTTGCCCATTTGAGCAACTTGTGCGTTCCTTTCATCTGTGTCCTTTTCGTTGAGACAGATACTGACAACCCGAAGCAAAATGTCCTCGTCTTGTCGACTAAGATGTTGCAAAGCCACTAGCAAATTATTTGTTATGTTCAGGAAGTAGCCGTTGGCGGTAATAGCATCGCTCTCTGCACCGTCGGCCCAAGTATACAAGAGCGCGTCATACCGAACGATAGGGTCATCAAATTCGTGGATGGACATTTGGATATCAACAAGGGACGATGAGGATGTAGCTACTAGCTAGCTTTAGCCTCAAAAGACGAAACTCGTCCGAACGAATCGGTAGTGACAGGTAAACTTAATTGAATACTCAGCTCATCTACGACCGGATCAATCAAACCACGGACGCTTACGGTGATGAAAGCTTCTACTCGGTGCAGTATTGGGAATCTGTTCCTTCGAAACCCGTTCTAATTAGGTATTCATGGCTAAATCTTTGCTGCATATATTGATAAATAATGGAGTCTCGGCCAGCCCAGCCTATCTCAGAGGCTCTGTACAGATAGCGGTGGAGAAAAAGAGGTGTTTGGGTATGGTCATGAGAAATATCTTTGATGTGTGGTGGTGAGAAATATTACTGGGATGGGCGTTACAAGCATCGCCGACAAGAATGGTGTGTTTTTTTACGAGATGTCCCGGCTTCCCATAGCAACCACAGCGGTCGATAGCGTGTTTGTAGTACAAGCAACGGTAAGCGCTGTAAAGCTCTTCGATTTGGTAGCATATTTGAAAAAAAAAAAAAGGGGGGGGGGGTAGAAGAAGAGAAGACTGATAGAAGAGCTGATAGTGGGGCACTATGTATTGAAATTCCAACCCCTTATGTACCTACGCTGAGTGCATTGGGTGCTGTTTGTGGATGTGGCAGTGTTCCTACTGTTCCAAGCACCTAATCGTGCGGTAGGTGGTTAACACGCCATGGAAATCTACCGGTCCACGTACTGTTGTTAGACGGCAGGCTTTCCGTTGGGCGTCCTGCGCGATGATATGTACCATGTCTGCCTAATCGTACCTATGTAATTGGCAGACAGCTCTATAACGATAGTGTGTCATGTCACCACCTTAACCACCTTCACGAGTGGCCTATTTGCAGGTCGCGGTCTTCAAAGTGGTCGCTGCCAGAGCAACCTCCGTGGCAAAGTCGGCCAAACAATGCAGTGTGGGCTCAGTTGAGCCAACACCGAGCAGTAGGATGTGTCTCGGGCCTGACAGTCTTCCGCACTCGGATGGAGGGCCTTCAGGCCAGCTGCCTTAAAGACCATCGTATGGTCATTTGAACCGATAATGGGTGTAAGCGCCGTGGGCTGGGACTATCGCAACAGGGCACCATAATGTCGTTAGAGGCGACTCTGGTAACTGCTGCACCGAGAAACAAAGCAAAACATCTCAAGACCACCTGGGTACCAAGCTGCAGGTTTAAAAACGGACAAAAAAGCACCCATGCGAGCGCCGGAAAATACAGAGTGATAGATTCAGTAAGGGCATGACAGGAATTTCAAGGTCTACAAGAAGGGGGTTTTAGCACTCACCTATGCCGTTTGACATTGGTTTCGGCAGAAGAGGTACCAAGGACTACCACTAGTAGTATTTGACTGTGATTATGAGATAATTAGGCGTCCCCACTTGACCTGCCGTCGCTCACCGCATCGGATCTGAAATGGAGCGGCCGGCCGGCTGTGGGCTTGGCAATCCTTTGCCAGGCATACACGGCTTCAACCCAATGATTCTACCGAGCCGTATTGTCCTTTATCAATGGACGTGAATATAGGCCCCAATAGGGCATACAGAAGAACACGCATCGGGCCTACCCCTCCATGTCCAGTACATTATTCAAAACTCATGTGTGTTTCATATTTCTCTCCGTTTCCGATCTTGTAATAATCAGGCTGGCAACGCTTATTGGTAATCATCCAAATCTACATTGTGGTTTGGCACAGAAGTCGTCGTCGCATTTTCCAAGTGTAGCGTGCCCAGGGAACATTAATTACACAAACCCCGGACTTCTGTCTTGAAAAGGGATGCGGGTGGGTACGGCAGCCTGCAGGGCGCACTGGTCCAAAAGTCAAACGGTTACTACACCTACCCTATTAGTTTCTAGAAACACTGCATATTATTAATCTAACCTGTATATAACTAATTAGTCTTTTAAATAAATTATCCTTTTAGATATATTTATATTACTCTGTATAGCCTAGAATATTATAGTTCTATTTACCTAGATACCTTAATTATCTAATTAGTCTATAAATAGGGAAGTGTATGCCCTAGAGTATATACCTAATAGAAGTATATACCTAAGGCTAATTATAGGCGCTTTACCTTAACTATAAATATATTTTTCTTTACTTCTAAACTTCTCTTCTTTTTTTTATACTTAATTTAGAGTATATAAGTGACCTCTAACTATATACTCTTGTTAACTTTTATTTAATTTATTTATCTTATTTACTTATTTATTTTACTTTTTAATTATTACTAAACTAATGTTTTTTTTATAGATTTTTATATATTTATATATTCCTAGAGGTGCCTAGTGTTACCTTATATATTTAATAACTTCCCTATATATCCCTATATATCTTTATATATTACTATATATTACTATATATTACTATATAATCCTATAGGTCTTTATACTTCTGTCTATGCCTATTACTAACTATATAACTTTTATACGTTTATATAGACTTATATATTATAGCTAAGCTTATCTTAGAAGAGATTAGAGGTATATAGCTTCTAGTAGATAACGCTATTCCTATATAGCTTAGTAATAATTCTACTAACGTAGAAATTACTATATACTATTATAAGTGTATATATATATTCTTATATATTTCTACTTTATTTTATACTAATCTATATAGTTACTATTAAGTATACTTCTTAGTAAGTTATTACCTAGTTCTTTAATATAAAAGACACTTCTATAAGTTTATATATATATTCCTTCTATAAGTGTTAATATCTATATAGCCCTATATACTTAATCTCTATACAAAAGTGTCTAATAGTATCTATACTAAGCATAAACTTAAGTATAAACGTGTATAGAACAGTAACTTAATCCTAATATAGGTGTATAGAACTATACGCCCTAGTTTAGAAGCTTACGCTAGTTACTAGAAAGGTAATAGTCTATATATAACTTATATAGTTATCTTAAATACTACTGCTTATACTAACTATACTTATAACTCTAGTATAAGTGCTTATAGCTTTAGTAAGTTCTATATATTTCTAGCTAGTATTTATATATACTTATACTTATATATAGTTCTAGGTAATTATAAGTAATCTAGTAGTAAGCTATTTACTTTACGTAAGTCTAAGGCTATTAAGGCTACCTATATAGAGATAGACTTTCTTATATAGATCTATAGGCTTAAGCCTAAGTATATACACTATATTAGTAATATACTTATTTCTATAGTAGATAAGCTTAAGTCTATAGGCTATTATATATATCTATATAACCTTAGTCTTTATTTATATATTTACTAACTTTTATATAGGTGCTAATAATCTTATTAACCTTTTAATCTAGTCTAATAGTAATAGTAATAGTTATACTTAATCTATATACATCTATATATATCCTAGCTAATTTAATACTTTTATATATACTTTTATAGTAGTAGTTAAGAAGATAACAGAAGATATAGGGGTTTATAGAAGAATATAGGCCTTTATAAAAGGATATAGGAGTTTATAGGTCTTAGAGGGATATATATATTTAGGTAATACAGTATATACTTAGCTAGTTTTTTATAGTAAAGCGTAGAGTTTAGTAAATAAGGTTAGTTTTTTATAGACCTAGGCACCCTTGTATACTCTTGTATATTAGTTTTAGCCTACCTAGGTCCTTATGTTTCTAGGTTTTTAGATACCTAATCTTATAGTTCTATATATAAAGATTTTTCCTTTGTATACCTCTGTATAGACCTATGTATCTTAAAATTTTTTCCTTTAAAATACCTTAGACTAGTTACCTATTATATAACCTTGTATAGTATTCTATACTTATTTAAGAAAAGTTAAATTCTAGATAAACTTATATAGTAATTATTATATACCTATTAAAAAATTATTAACTTTAAGTTTCTTTTACTACTTTTAAATAATTCTTACTTTTAATTAACTATTACTATAAAGTCTATATATAATTCTTAGTTCTTTTACTTTAATGTATTTTTAAGCTTTTTTTTAACTACTGTCTTTCTAATTAGAATATTCTTGCTACTTTATATACAGAGGGATTTTAAATCTTATAATATAGCCTTAAAGATATCTAAAGATACTATTTACTATAGTAATACTAAACACCTAAATAGCTTTAAGCTATATATTATAGTATAGTTTAGTACCTTTTATTAGAAGATAGTATAGTAAATATAGTCTAAGACCTAGGCTATAAGTTTCTTTATACTTTTATACACTAATATAGCTATATTATTAGCTAAGACATCCTTTATAAAGCCTATTATTAAGTTTTTTTTAAAAATATACAAGAACATCTAAAAGAGCTCTAGTATTAACAGAAAAGTTAGACTATACTAAGGCCTAACTTTATTTAGTTAATTAATGCTTATAATAAGCTACTTTTATTTAGGTTTAAGATATATACTGCTATTAATATATACTTCTAGTATATTATATAGTTTTATATAGGGTTCTCTATATATACTACCTAATCTATACTTACCTAGTACCTTTCTGTTATTCTTAAATAAAAGTATATACCTTTTACTATTTATTTAGACTATAGTATAGAAGTAGCCTTTACTATAGGAAGGCATTAGTATCTTTTATAAGAGTATATAAAATATATACTATCTTAACTAAATATAAATATTTTTATAACCTTTTATAATTATTAGGTCTTTAGTAAAAGTATCTATAATATTAAGATTAAGAGTTAGTAGAATTAATTATATTAGGCCTAATCTATATAATAAAAGGTAAATACTTACTTGTCTATATATATATTCTAAGATACTTATACTTTATATAAGGATTCTTTTATTAACTATAGTCCTTATAACTCTTTTCTCTAAATTCTTTTTTTAATTAGATTACCTTACTTTTTATCTATATACTACTCCTTTATAAGGACTTTTCTAACTTTATATACCTCTAGAATAATTATTATATTTATATATAAAAGAATTAGCCTTATAGTGTCTATAGCTAGCCCTAGTTACTTTTTTACTAGCCTAATTAGACTTCTATAATTAATTTTATATAGAAGGTTAATCTTTTAAAAGTACAAGAAATACTTATAGTGCTTAAACAGGATAGTATAGATCTTAATCTATACTTACCTATATAGATAATATAAGTCTATAAAGATATTCTTAGTTCTAGAGAGACTTTTTTACTTATTATAAAGTTTTATAGTTTAAAGTACCTTTGTATTAAGGTATATAACTTCCTATAGTAACATTTAAAGATATATATTATCTTAAAGGCATCTCTAGAGGTTTCTCTATTAGAGAAGTAAAGTAGTAAAGTTAAGTAGGTAAAGGTATAATTTATTATACTTAGGATTAATTTATAGTAAATCTTTATAAAGTAGTTAACTTTATTTTAAACTAGAAGGTAAACTCTCCTTTAGTTTAACCTATATACTCTCTTGTATATCCTTTATCTAATCTTTATTCTTAATACTATCCTATATAGCTACCTCTTAATCTTTACTTCCTATATTCTTTACCTTTAAGTATATATACTTTTATAATTTTACTTATAAGTTTACCTCTAGAGCTTTAAGTGTTAGTTTTTATTCTATTCTAGTCTAAATAGTGCTAAGGTGTATAGGTGTAGGCTAGACTTTCTTTTACTATACAAGAGTAGGTAGCTTTAGCTAGTAGTACTTAAATTATTGTTTTTTTAAAACTTAAGGCTTAGAGATAGGTAGTTTAATTTATATTTTAGATATAAGTATAATAGTAAAGTTATCTTTCTTACTAAAAAGTAAAGTCTTATAAAGAAACGTTTAGAGATTAAGGGCTTTATATATAGCACTATAGAACTCTATAATATCTAATAGGTTCTTTATATTAATTAGAATTACCTTTTACTTATGTCTAAGAAAGGCCTTATCTAAAGTAAACTTTATAATAAAGTACTTTATTATATTAATATATAAAGTATACTTTATAGTTAATAAGAATTATAACCTCTTGTTAAACTTCTTAAGGTATTATATATAAGTGTATATATAAAAACTAAGGCTATTAATATCTACTTTATAATATAAGGTAACCTAAAGACTAATATTAATATAGATAGTTAGGTCCTAAATTAGCTAGTTCTTTGTCTATTATATACTTACTTTATACTCCTATAAGCCTTTAATAATTACTATAAAGAAGCTTATTAAAGGTTTTATATCTAGGATATATAGTATAGACTTAGTTAGGTTTATATTATTTTTAGGTAGTTATAATTAAATACTAGTAGAGGATTTTAGGAGTTTAAAGATATTTTTATTAATTAAGGTAAAGTTAATTATAGGTAGTTCTTAGAGGATAGTTAAATTAAGAGAATAAAAAGGGCAAAAGTACTACTTATAGAGTAACTTTACTATAAAATAGTTAAGGCTATCTTTTTTAAGACACTTTAATACTATCTTATACTAAATAGTATATATTATAGGTGTACAAGTCTATATATAAGTGTATATAAGCTATATAGATTTTATCTTTATATAGATAAGGCTTATAAATGCTATATAGATAAATTACTATCTGTAAAGTAATATTGCTGCTATCTATACACTGGTGGTGGCCCTAGTACTGATCAGCAACCTAATTAGGCAAGTTCTGACTTTTGGACCAGTGCGCCCTGTAGGCTGCCGTAGGTGGGGTCATGATTGCGATCGGACAGCAGAACAAACAGTCTTGATACGAATAAGCAAACTGTTTAGTTGCTGTATTCGTCCATTATCCCGAAGATGTGCTATTGGCAATGTATGCAGCCAAGACCGACTAGTCACAATGATACCGTATCCACTGGTTAGATCCGGACAAAGCTAGAGAAGCACGCTAACGGCAAGGAGTATCGCGGCCGCTGTAAGGAGTATAGTGTGCTGGCAGAAACAGGGATCTGTATATATCTATTTTCTTACGTAACGGTTGTGTTCTCACTAACGGCGGGCTGGCTAGTGGGCTGGAAGGGGTGACCGCCTTCTATGCTAGGACTAGCGTGGCTAACATCCACTAGCCGTTATAGGACATCTACTAGCTTTCTCTGGCTAGCGGGCTTCCTAGCTTTGTCCGGATCTAACCAGTGGATACGGTATTAGAGATGTGTACAGTGCAACGGCGTTCTCGCCGTTTTCCAACTTCCCACATCAGTAATTATCGTACGCAATGCTCCCGAAAACAGATCGAAAAGTGCTAATTGGGAAGGACGTCTTCTATCCCTCCGACAGCACCATACTTCTTGTCCGGAGTGCACCGGATTGTCTTGCTGCACTCCAACCGCCTTCGATCGCCCTATAACTGACAACCTCGGTTCATCCAACGCATGACCACCCTTACAAATCGGGGAATTAGCTATCCGGGTAGAGCGGCGCTCCATAGATCGTTATTCTCCTACCCCGCAAACAAAAGTCCACAAGGCTCGCATCTCCCCTCACGATCAAGCGGGTCTGATTGACCAGTGGTAACGGTATATCAAGATAGTTATAGTGTTACGGGTCAAAAGGATTCAAAGACCTCGGGCTTGGGGAATGCTTTTTGTGCTTAATTTGGAACCAATGCCGAAGCCTGTTGGATTGCACACTCGAGCCCCCAGTTAGCTCTCCCATTTGAGGTCACCTTCTCGCCAGGACGAGGGACTAACCAGGCGCGGAAGCTCGTCGACGGACTCCTGCACCAATGCCGGTTGTCCGATGACAAACTTACTGTGCGTATATGGAATATGGCGGAATATCAATTGCGTATGCTCGTTAGGAACCGGCTTTCTTTTTCTTCGCTCAATGTGGGCCGCCTGGGATAGCCCTTGACGAGACGTACATACATCATGCATTAACCCTCCCCAGCTTATTGAAGCACGTTGCTCCGGCCGGGCCGCGTTGTTAACCCAGATGCAGCGGTGAGTGGTACGGTTCTACTGAGGAGGAACGATTAGAGACCTTCCGAACAGGGAATCATTGTTATTCTTGTTGCCTTCTTGGCGAGTGTGGTGGTCATTTTGCGATGTAATGCGCCGACAATTCGTTCAAATACCTCGCTTTTCCCTGGGCATTCTGCCTGAATCTCTTGGCCTACGATTGCTACAATTCTCATACCTTCCACGATCCGACCCTCGAACCCTCGCCCGGCAGCAGCCACAACTTGTAAGACAAAACCCATAGTTCCCCAGACCATAAAGATGAGGACCGCCACCGCCTTCGCCGTCGCCGGCTTCCTCGCCGCTAGCGCTTCGGCGCAGGACTCGGCGACCACCTGCGCCACTGGCGTCCACCTCATCGTGGCTCGCGGCAGCAACGAGCCCGCCGGGGTCGGTAGGATCGGCTCCGTCGCTAATGGCGTCGTGGCCGCCATCCCGGGGTCGCAGATTGAGGCCATCAGCTACCCCGCGACCTTTGACAACTATTCCACCTCGGTCGCGACTGGTACCGGGGCCATGAAAATCGCCTTGACGCAATATAGCTCGCGGTGTCCAGACTCCAAAATCGCACTGCTGGGCTATTCCCAGGTGAGTTTGTTTGTCAAGGCGGGAGCGGCTGGATTCGAAGGTTAAGACGGGGTTGAATTGAGTTTTCTGGGATCCCCAACTGACACGCACGAACCCAGGGCGCGCACGTTGTAGGCGATACCTTGTGTGGCAATACGGAGGACAGGGACATCGACAACATGGACTTTGACTTCAACGTCACGACTCCTGTGGCGGCGTCTGTGGTAGACCACAGTGGTGGGTTTGCCTTCTTCATCTAGAAACTCTCTCGAGAAAGAAAAAGGAATAAAAGGAATCTTAGGCTGACAGGATCGAACTCGCAGTCATCGCCGCCATTCTCTTCGGGGACCCAACACACGACACCTCGGCCTCTTGGAATAGGGGCACCAGCACCCGAGACGGGGTAAGTCGCCTTGTTTGATTTTGACGCCCGCTTCAGGTTGTTCCTTTCTACGCAAGCGCAGCTGCTGACCCGTATTCTCCTCTTCCAGCTCTTCCCCCGTGAGAACGTCACGGCGTGCGAGAGCTACGCTCCCAAGATCGAGTCCTACTGCGACATCGGAGACATCTACTGCGATCTCGGCAACGACACCACTGTCCACGGGTCCTACTTCAGCAAATACACCATCAACGCCGTTGAGTTCATCGTCGCCCAGTTCAATTCCACAAAGCCTTCAACCAACGGTACGTCGCCCACGACCACACCGAAGCCTGTACCGGCATCTGGATCCGCTCTCTCGGCCCCCGCCATGCTTACGTCCCTGGTTGGTCTGTCGGTACTTGTGACTCACCTGCTGTGAGAGCTATTGGTATTAGTTAATTTATGATTGATGTGGATAATTCAGCACGGTTTCGCAAGCACAGCTGCGTAGATTCCCAATAGTGAAAGCCACGATTCGATACTATGAAATATGCTAGGATTGTCCACGTTTCGAGACCCTCAGGTGCCTATCTTGCGTGGAACCACCACAAGCTCTGCGGAACCAGAAAGAGTTTGGCAAGTCGTGTCTGCCGTGCAGCCCCGATGACGTTCAAGAACCATATGTATGGTTCATGACGATGCAAAATGGCCCGGTGTCCTGTGGGACATGCGCAGCAGAAAATTTGCCCGGGCGATTTGCTATCAAGTTGCTCATCGACCCTCATAAAGCAACACTTAGCTTGATACAAAAACACAGGGTAATTAAAGGGTCCATTCAAGGCCGGCTGACAGGGTATTAAACTTCTCCCAGCGTCATAGCTACCATCTAATATTCAGATTACATGTAAGAAAGTTATACGCGCAGACACTCCTCTGCACTTTTGTCTAGGGCTCATATCCATTCTCTTCCATCTTAGACCCCTCTCCTTCTCATCTCAGCATTATGTGCGCCGCATGAACCTCATCTTCATGGGATGTGTTGGCATTGCGGGTGCGGCCGACGCCTCGGCGGGTTTGTGGACGGGCATCGCTGCCGCTGGAGGAGTGTGAACCGGCATAACCTCCGCGGGTGGTGTGTGTACTGGCATGACCTCGGCAGGAGGTGTGTGTACTGGCATGGCCTCGGCAGGAGGTGTGTGTACTGGCATGGCCTCAGCGGGCGGCGCCTGGTGAGCAGGGGGTGCCGCCTCCGCAGGAGGCATCATATGTACAGGAGCCGCCGGTGCTGGGGGCGGGGGGGTATGAGACGGGGGGGCGGGCATGTGGGGATTGGCCGGTGCCATTGTATGGTGCGCAGGCGGAGCAACCTGATGAGCAGGAGGCGGGGCCGGCATCGAGTGGACGGCGGGTGGAGGAGAGGGCTGGTGGCCCAGGACGGGAGCTGCAACAGTTGTAGTGCAATGGCTCACTGTTTGAGTGAGATGGACAGTCTCCTTGACAACGTGGGGAGGCAGAGTGACATGAACGGTCTCCTTGACGATCTGGGGAGGCAATGTAACGTGAACCGTCTCCTTGACAATCTGAGGCGCTTGCGTAAGAACCTGGGCTGGCTCGGTGACATGGACTGTCTCCCTAACAGTCTCCTTGACAACCTGAGGAGGCAATGTGACGTGTACTGTCTCTTTGACAACCTGAGGTGCTTGCGTAAGAACCTGGGCTGGCTCTGTGACATGGACTGTCTCCCTAACAGTCTCCTTGACAACCTGGGGAGGCAAAGTGACATGGACTGTCTCCTTCACAATCTGAGGTGCTTGCGTAAGAACTTGGGCTGGCTCTGTGACATGAACTGTCTCCCTAACAGTTTCCTTGACAACCTGAGGAGGCAATGTGATGTGGACTGTCTCCTTGACAATCTGAGGCGCTTGAGTGATAACTTGGGCTGGCTCAGTAACGTGAACTGTCTCCTTAACAATCTGAGGAGGCAATGTAACGTGAACTGTTTCCTTAATAATCTGAGGTGCTTGCGTGAGGACTTGGGCAGGCTGAGTGACATGAACAGTCTCCTTGACAGTCTCCTTAACAACCTGGGGAGGCAGTGTAACATGGACTGTCTCCTTGACAATCTGAGGTGGCTGCGTGACAATCTGAGGCGGCTGAGTGATATGGACTGTCTCCTTCACAGTCTGAGGAGGCAACGTAACGTTAATAGTCTCCTTAACCACCTGAGGAGGCTGAGTAACGTGGATAGTCTCCTTTACAGTCTGAGGAGGTAACGTCACGTGGATTGTTTCCTTGACAATCTGGGGTGGTTGCGTGACAACCTGAGGTGGCTGAGTCACATGGACTGTCTCCTTAACAATCTGGGGTGGCTGAGTGACGTGGACCGTCTCCTTCACCGTCTGAGGAGGAAGCGTCACATGTACTGTCTCCTTCACAGTCTGCGGTGGCTGGGTGACGTGGACTGTCTCCTTTACAGGAGGCAAGGTAACATGAACGGTTTCCTTGACGGTTTGGGGCGGTTGAGTAACATGGACTGTCTGAGGAGGCAAAGTCACGTGGACTGTCTCTTTGACAGTTTGCGGCGGTTGAGTGAGGTGAACTGTCTCCTTAACAGTCTTCGGCGGTTCGGTGACGTGCACTGTCTCCTTAACAGGAGGCAACGTAATGTGGACGGTCTCCTTGACGGTCTTGGGCGGCTGGGTAACATGAACTGTCTCCTTGACGGGAGGCAAGGTAACGTGAACCGTCTCCTTGACGGTCTGAGGCGGTTGGGTGACGTGGACTGTCTCTTTGACGGTTGTCGAGACGGTTTGGTGGATGGTCTTGACTTCGCTGACTGTGACAGGTATAGTCGTGTGGATCGTGGTCGGAACCGTCACATGAACCGTTTCCTTTCCCCCCGGGATGGTGACATGAACGGTCTCGCGTATCGTGGTAGGGACGTGGACGGTCTCGGTCTGGACGACTGTCTCGGTTTTGACCTCGCACTCCTGCTTCCCGGCGGCGGCCAACGTTGAGAAGGCGAGCCACGACAGGACTCCGTATCGCGAAAGCATCGTGTCGGTCTAACAGGGACCGGGTCGTGTAGGAAGCTCGAAGGGTCGTGTTCGGTAAGAGAAAAGGAAGGTGAGACACACAAGAAGGAATAAAAGAACGTATGAGGCTCGCCTCTGATCGAAGTGGAGATACCGGTCTCTAGAAGAATGAAACGAAATAAACAAACGACAGCGAGCTGGGCGAGAGTGGTCGCCTAGTGCTGCAAAGAAACGAATGAATAAAGGAGGGCGCGTATATGAAGGAAAGAGGTCACAGTCCTGCTGGTCACCGTAGACTACGAGAGGGAGGTGGGATGTCATTATATCGGGAGGGATCTGGTTCGTTTGATTGTCTTGGCTGACCAGCATGAGCCGCAAAGGCCGGCACCGGGAAGATCGGATGGCACTGGGCAGGTGTGGACCTGCCCATCCGGATCTTACCCAGGACTGAGCGGGCTGGGCAAGGGCGTGTTGGAGTCTGGATGAAGGAGACGTCCTCCATGGAGCGGCTCCAGTGGGAGTGTTTGAGAAGATACAAAGTCCGACTTTGGGTCACTAACACTGCAGGCGAGATGTGCGTGACGACAGTGGTAGCGAGGGCGGGATACAAGGTCACTACCAAGTCATCTTGGGTGTCTGTCCGGGGTCGGGACGGTATCAAACGTAGCGGTGCCATCTGAAGAGTGATGGGACGATTCTGGGAGAAGGGATGAAGAGCAAGGAACCGTCTGTCTGTTTTGGCTTTGCGGCCCTTGCAGGGGAGTTTGGCCAGGGCTGAATCTAAACTGACAAGTTAGGTCGAGGGAAAGGCCAGGCAAGTACGGAGTTGAGGCCTAGTTCGCGTACTTTGGACGCTAGTGACTGTCAGGGGTGGTCGTCTTGGCTGACAAGGGCTCCTTTTGGATGAGAAGAGGTAGACCGGAACTGAATCCTGCCGTCGGTGAAAAAGTGATATATGGCTCTGTGCTGGCTTGAGCTGGGGCATGAAACTCGATATCGTCAGACGATTGGGGAGCTGAATGGGTAGCCTGGTTGTTGTGGTGATCGCGAGAGGATCACGGCTGTGAGATGTTATGCTGGCTCTTGGAAACGCATATGATGAGAGGAACTCGGGAACGATGGACCTGAGTGTATGTATACATTGTGCTTTGTACCACCACGACAACATTGGGGTTCGGTACAGCAAATAACATTACATGGCAAGCGTAATCCCCGAATCCCTAGCCGGTTAGTCACACAATGTAAGAAGAAAAAATCGTAGTCTCGGTAGCAAACCCGAAGCCGTACAGAAATGTTTTCTTCTCCACAGACAGTCCCCCACGAACGACACCTGACACACGTCAGCAGCACCTCGTATGGCCCTTTGGGTCGTTCCTCTCGAGGAAGAGACGAACGATGAGCAGGGGTGTATGTGTGTGGCGTTCAAGGGGGACGGCAGGCCACAGCACTAGTGTAACTACCGGTACCAGGTGCTGGAAAGGGAGCTTGCCAAAGTTCCAAGCTCTTAGTGCGTATGAGGAGCTGGCATTTCCTCCATGTTGAGCCACCCGAAACTCGCGCCAAGATACAGCCCCTGTAAGAGCTACGGATACAGCCCTCAACATGGCAAAGCGAGCAGAAAACAGGGAGGCTCCGAGCACAATCAGACCAAGCTCCGCTCGTTAGCATGTGCGGGCAAGGGTCATTCAGGGCGAAAGAAGGAGTTCGGTACGGTTCCGAGGTTTCGCGGCGCTGGACGAATGGCTTGGAAGCCCTAGGAGGCGAAGGGAGGCGTTGACGAAATTAGAGGTGAGAACAACAGAGTTTGGGTTAAGCATTAAGGTTATTTCGCCAGGGTCGTACCTCCAGTGGCCAGTGACCTCATCTGGGGCCCCGTCTGCACTGCAACCCTCCGCCCTAGCTTGGGTCGGCTTCAAGGTAATCCGGCCCCTTGACAAGGGCCGGCGTGCGGCACGAGGGAACGACGTTGGAGGATTTTTCATTCTAGTGTACACCATTGGCCGCGTAGACTTCCCAACCCTTTCCGCTCGAATGCCGAAAGTGTCTTGGCGATATTCCCTGGTTTCCCAACTTGACCGAAGTCTCCCGCAGGACGGAACGACGGGGTGCTCCTGTGCGTCACTTGCGCGGAGTCAGACTGCTCCCAAACAACATACCCGTACAATAATTACAGGCGCGGAATGGAAACGGGAAGGCTCTCTGTTGTCCTGAGGGTTCTACAAGGGTTTGCTCAGGTGTATGCTAAATAGTCTCGCGTACGTAAACCGCTGATTCCTTCGCTGCGACTCCTCTGCGAGTGCATCTTTCCAGAGAATGTTGTGGATCAGTTACCCACTGATTGATGGGTTTTTGTGTAATTAGCTGAATCCTGATCCAGAGATGTGCATAAAGCTGCAATTGATATTCGTGCTTGCACAGCAGCAGTCACTGTCTTGATTTGTGCATGATCAAGTGCTGGCGCTGGCCTTGCTTGGAAACCTCGTATCTTGTGTTTCTGCCCCTGAAGCCAAGCATGATGAGAGGCTTCGGACTTGGCAGCGTGGCACTGCCAAGTTCTGCTTCCCACACACCCACACTCTTCGGGATACCAGGGCTGGTAGCCCATCCGCTGCCATCGCACACAGAATGCAGGATATCTCTGACTCGACATGAGTGCAGGCAGCGATGACTGTCTGGTCTTATGGCCACATAAAAAGCCCAGAGATCCCTCCTGGACCTTGATCTACCTACTCTGCGTCTTGAGGGCAAACGGCATAAACCTATTCGGAATGCCGTGCAGTCCAACCATTCATATGTTAGCAAGACCTAAACCACAGCCGGTAGGTTCGTTCATCTTTTTTCTATTTACACTCATAAGCCTCATGCCATAAGTGGCGGAGCATGACCCCTGACGAACTATCCCGCGCTCCACAGACCTCTGCGGCACCAGTACTTTGCATCCGTAGAGAGTACTCGGGACCGCGTAAGTCTTTGCCCCTGATGGCAGTTCAAATGGTATCTCAAACATGCTAGCCACATCTGGTCTACGTATACGGAAGAAGATACGTTCCGGATATCCTGAGATGTGCCTAAGGCGGCTCCTAGCTTGGTACTCAACAGACATTGCCGCTAAGAAACTACTGAACTGGATACCGTCTCCTGCCCCACATTGGCCCAAACAACTCGTACTATAGCAGGCCCAGATGAGCTATAGATATCCAATCACGGGACCTACCTGGCTCGACAAAGGGGTACGATAACGCGGACGGCAGCGGAAGGGTTAAGGAATCTTGGGCAGATAAAGTTTAACCGATAGATGGTAATTAGTGGCTGTGTTGCTGCTTGCCTCACTCAAAAACGACCTCTGGTTCAAACATGACAGGCGACTTACGAAATAGACTTTACAGCTAATACTACAATAACATAGCCGGTGTGGGGACAGTATCCAGCTTCCTCCTGGTTAGTGGTTGAATCCGACCTTAATTTGACGTATATAGCAAATCGGTCTGTAATAATAGCCGTTATGGCTGGAGCCAGATTGTCTCTTCCGTGAAACAAAAAGTCCCTGGTTATATAAACATTATAGACATCGTCACTTATTTCATCATGCCAAAGCAGTTGCTTGTAAAATGTGGAACCAAATTTGTTTCTGGCGGCTCAGGACTACCATCATCACCCAAATATGTGGCTGGAAGCCAAACAATCAGTAAGCAGCGGACTGAGCTTCTTGGTGCGCTGGCATGAAAACCAGAGTAGGCGTTTGATTCCAAAACAAAAGATGAATACAGTACAAGCTTTATTGACGAGCTTTGTTACGAGCTTTGTTGAGCTGGGGTTGCATTGAAATAAATGACTGAGAAATGAAAAGTCAAATGGTGTTGGAACACTAATCCGACCATATTCGTACGCATGAGTCAGTTGCCAGAAGGTCTAATATATACTTGGCCACGTTTCCAGCCAGCCAGACCACTAGACTTAGAGAACTAATGCCTTTTACAACCACGTCTTGTTGATGCATTAACCTATCTATAGTCCTTCTAACAAATGAAGTATTTGGCATTCATGAAAATTTCAGCACGCGACTGGCAATTCTACTTTTAAGTTGCATAGTTAAAAACAAACACAGAGATATATAGTTATATCTTTGTTTTTTCCCCCTTTTCTTCTTGTTTCTTTCTTAAAAGGGTCTTCCTATTCTGCTAGAATTGTTAAAAACAAAAAGCTTGCCTATTATTAGTCCCTTTGCTTTAAGAAAGGAATTAACATAACTATAGATAACATTTATGCCTCTGCTTAGAAATTAGAGAGTACTAAGCTATTAGAGGGGTTATATATTACAGTCAGTAATCCAACAGTAGGGTTTCCGCTAGGAATAAGCTGGGGTCAATACTTAGTTAACAGTAGTGTAGGCTTACTAGTCTATTAATTACTTAGTGATTAGTTAGGTAGTTAATAGTTATAAAGGTAGCTTATGTAGCTCTTGTTAATTAAATCACTAGGGTAAGATACTAAAAGGTATTTAAAGAATATATTATAAAGTTAATTACTAAAGAGCTATAAAAGTCTGTCCTTAAGTATATTTAAGTTTATCCTATATATAAGTTTATTCCTTCTGTTAGTATATAAGGCTATATATTTAAACTATAGCACCTATATATTTTCTATATAGCGCCTATATACTAAGTATATAGCTTTTGTATTTCTAATATATAGATCTTATTTAATCTTATTATTATATAACTTATACTATAGTTCTTTTATATCTATAAAAGTTATCTTGTCTACGCCTATCTATTAGTTCTATATAAATACTATTACTACCTACTAGTTACTTTACTAAGTAAGGCAATATTACCTATAACTTATTAGGTTATAACATTAGGTCTCCTCTCTTAAAGGTCTTGCCCTTAAGACCTATATAAGTAGGTTATATCTCCTAGGTTAAGGAGTTATTAATTCTGCTTTCTAATCTACCTATAATACTAACACTATATTAGGTTACATAGAAAAATCAGGATTAAAATTAGCACTTTATTTAGTGTATAATTATATTTTTTAATAGTTTAGTTCTTTTAACGTTATACTTTACACCTAGTGCTTTTATACTAGTTATATTTATTAAATAGCTAAAGAGGCTAAAGTTTATTAAGGTTATAAAAACTTAAAGTGTCCTTATAATAGAATAGTAGTAGCATTAAGTTATAAGTAAAGTTCTTTTTTATCTTATTAGTTTACTACTAATAATATATAGTATAAAGGCTAAGTAATTAGCGTTAAGAATAAGAGGAGAAGAAGAAAAAAGTAAGTAATACTCTCCTTAAGCTTTATTAGTAGCTTACTTAGATTTAATCTAAGGTAGCTAAGGTAGCTAGTTGTTTATTAAGGATTTATACTATTTACAAGAAGGTAAAAGAATATTATATAAAGATATTTATATAGGGGATATAGGAGTTAAAGGAGGCAGATACCTTAATAGTACTTAATACTTATAAGCATTAGGTAGTAAGTAATCTTTAGGCTAAGGGTATTAAGAATAATATAGACTAGTCTTTATATAGGCTTAGTAATAAGTTTACTAGTATAGGTCTATTAGTACCTAATTCTTCTAGTACTTATAAAAGTCCTAGAGTAGCTATTAAAAGTACTAAAGGTTTTTAACTAGTTCTTATAAGTTATCTTTATACCTATAGCCTTTTTACTTTACTAAGTATTATTCTTTACTGTTTTTATAGTGTTTATTAATAATATATTTAACTTTATATTCTAGTTTATTTAGTTCTATAATAATATAGTTATTAGTGTTTAATCTTTATAGTACTAGTTTAAGTAGTATAATATAGAAGACTAGGTGTATTTTTATTATTTCTAGTAAGTTAAGTTTATAGTTAACTAGTAAGATTTTTTTAAGGATTTTAAAAGGTCTAAGTTTTTTATAATTAAGTTTATTACTTAGTTACTTAGTTTTAATATTTTAGTAGATAAGATACATACTATCTCTCTCTTTAAAGGTTAGTCCTTTAATCCTTTTCTAGTTAGTGTACTTTATTATTTATTATCTAATAAATTCTAGGTCTCTTAAGGCTAATTCTTAGAGTTCTTAAATCTTATTAAAGTTAGCTATAGCTTTTAGTGCTTATAGTCCTTGTTGTAGTTCTCTATATACTGTTAATTAAAATCTATAGTTTAGGTAAAATAGTAAGTTTAGAGTGCTTTCTCTAATAGTACTATTATAGGTAAATTAGGCTATAGGTAGTAATAGTACCTAATTGTCTTAGTTATAGTTAATATAGTATTATAGATACTATTTAAGTATTTAGTTAATTTTTTTTATTTAACTATTAGTTTATAGATAGAATAAGGTTAATAGCTTATAATTAGCTCCTAGTTATAAAATTAGGGATTTCTAAAACTTAGATATAAATAACTTATTTTTATCTAATATAATTTTCTTTAGTAATCTATAGTTACTAATAATATATTTTAAAAAGTATACACTAGATCCTCTATAGTACTTAACTCTAGGTATAGATAAAGTAGATTACTTTATAAGTCTATTAATAATAACTAATATACTATTATAGTAGGTTTTTATAAGTAGTTCTCTTAACTTTAAAGTTTAATAATAAAGTCTAAAGAGATAAAGTGCTATACTTCTAGTAGTACTAGTAGTAGCTATATTTACCTATATAGCTTATAAGGACTATTTTACTTTTCTTATATATCTTATAGTCCTTAATTACTAAAGCTACTTCTTTACGTATAACTTATTTATTATAGTATTATTAAATTCTTTTAAATATCTTAGTAATTCTTAGTGTCTATATACCTTAGTACTATATATCTTATAAATCTAGTTAGCTATTATTCTACTAGTTATACTAGTATTAATACGTCTACTAATTATAATAAGTTTCTAGGCTAGTATTATATTACTGTTATTATTATATTTAAGATAACTTATGTTTCCTTTAGTACTAGTACTTTATAGTCTAGTCTTCTGCTTAAAGCGTCTACTTTCTATTTTCTATTCCTTTATAGTAGATAATCTTAAAGTTATATTCTAAGAGGAATTTAGACTATTATATTTATTATTTATTAAGAACTTTTAAGGTAGTAAAGTAAAAAGGTTCTTATAGTCTATATAAACTAACACCTAGTGCTTAGTTCCTAATAAGTGTAGTTTCTATTCTTAGAATACTTTAATAATAGCTATAAGTTCTTTATTATAGATCTAGTAGTTTAGCTTAGGTCTATAGAATTTTTAAGTAGAATATATATAAGTAAAGTTTTTTTTCTTATTTATTATCCTAATTATCTACCTATAGTAAAGTCTAAGGCGTTAGTCTTAACTTTAAATAGCTTATCTAGGTTAAGTATTATAAAGACTAGTTTAGATCTAATAAGCTCCTTAAGTTTCTTAAAAGATTATTAGTATTCTTTAGTCTATAAGAACTTAGTGTCTTTTCTAGTAAGTTATTACATTAGTTATAAAATATCTTTAAAGTTCCTAATAAACTTCTAATAAAAGTTAATAAATCTTATAAAGGATTAGATATTTTAATGTTCTTAGGAGTAGGCTAGTCCTTAACTATATTTACTTTTTATTCTATATTTATATTTCTCTAGGGTAATATATATTAAGGTAGTCTACCTTCTAGGTATAGAATTTACTTTTCTTTAGTTCTACTAGAAGTTTTACTTCCTAGAGTTTATTAAGTACCTAGTGTATATATTCCTTATGTTCTTTAAGATTCTTTAAGAAGATTAGAATATTATCTAGGTAGTAGATAATAAAAATGTCTAGCTTTTCTTATAAATATAGTTAATTATAGTCTAGAATATAGTAGGTATATTAGTAAGTCTAAATAGTATAATAAGTGTCTTAAATAGCCTTTGCCTTATATAGAATACTGTCTTCTATTTATCTTTTTCTTTATATAAATAAGGTTATATACTCCTTTAAGTCTAGTGCTATAAACTAGTTAGCTCTATATAAAAGGTTCTATAGTTTACTAATTAGTAGTAGTAAGTAGCTATTTTTCTTAGTAATATTATTAAGTCTATAGTAGTTAATATAGAGTCTTAGTTCTTTATTCTTCTTTAGTATAAATAGGATTAGGTATTCTACTAGTAACTTAGATAGTCTAATATAACCTTTTACTAGGTTCTTATCTAGCTATTTATTAAGTACTTCCTTTTCTATAGGGTTAAGTGTATAAATTAGCTTAAACTTTAGTGTTTTTCCTTTAAGTAGTTAGATCTTATAGTCCTATAGCCTATGCTTAGGTAAGCCTATTTCTAGTTCTTTAGTAAATAGCTTAGTATATTATTAATATTTATAAGGTACTATATTAAGACAGTTTTCCTTTAAATCTTCTTTATTCTATATTATATTTCTAATAGTTACTATAGATATAAGTCACTAGTCTTATATAGGCTTAATCTTTTTAATGTATATATAGTATTATTATTTCTTGTACTTACTTAAGGGTTATAGTGTATAATGCTACCTTATAGCTAAGTCTCTTTACTAGAGTTAGCCTATTCTCTAGTCTATATTAAGGTTATTCTTTTATAGCTATAGGATCTTAAGGATAACGCTTAGTTAGCTAATAGCTATAATATTAAAAGTTAGTTATTTATAGTAGCTTTTAACGTTTATAAAGAGAACCTTAGTCTTTTTACTAACTATTTACTATTATATATAACTATCTCTCCTTCTATAGTTTATAAGCTATATAGTTTATTTTTAGATTACTATATAATTTCTAGTTAATTTATTATCCTTAGTAATATTAGGTTTACTTATACTTTACTATTTACTATAGTATAAATAATCTACTCTTTAATTTTAATATCTAATATAAAATAGTTATTATTACTAAATATTAGCGTTAAGTATAAGGACTTCTTGTCCTTTGTTGTCTATAGTCCCTTTATAGGCAACATGTCTTGTTTTTTAGCTATTCTTAAAAAGGTCTAGCTTTTTCTTTCTAGGTTCTCTATACTTTAGTTTTTCTATATAATAGTGTTTATATTTATTATATAGGTATTCTAACTAGTGTTAGGTCTTGTATATATATATAGTATAAGGTACTTTAGGCTTAGCTTAAAGTAAATAGTTTATTATCTATACTCTTTAACCTTCTAAGTGTAAAGGTCTTTATTAAGTTAGTATTTAGTAACTAGTTTATTATAAGGCCTATAAAGGTAGAAGGTGTATACTTCTTTTTTTCCTTATATCTTATATATTTATTATAAATATAGTTAGCCTAGAACACCTTATAGTATAGTAAATGTTTTAGGTCTAAGTGCTTATAGTCTCTAAACATAGTTTCTTTGTTGTATAGGATAATAGGTTCTTCTTTAATATCTATATCTTAGTCCTATAGAATAAGAGTTCTTGTTTATTTATATCCTTTAGTACTTTATAGAATATAAGGCTAAAGCTATTATTACCTTATATTATAAGGTTATTATAAGTTTATAAAGTAAAAGGTTTATCTAAATTATAGCCTAGTGTACTTTTAATTAAGGATAAAGATAATAGTAAGCTATATGTCTATTCCCTAATTCTTTAGTTCTAGATTTTAGGGGGATTAGGATTAGTAAGGTTATTATAGCTAATTCCTACTAGTTACTTAGTAGCTTTTTACTCTATTTTACTAGGGATATAAACTTGTCTAAAGAGAGTTTATTAGTAAGTTCTTCTTTATTAGAACTAGTTCTTTATACTTTAATAGTGTCTTAAGGGGTTAGTTCCTAAATAGTAAGTTATAAGGTAAAAACTAGGTCTTCTTTTTTTTTTTACTACTATAACTTTAATAAATTATATACCTAGTTTAGTTATCTTATTTATAGTCCTTAGGATATCTTGTTCTAGTAGTAGTTGCTTTTAGTAGTTTCCTTAGGCTTAGATTTATATATATAGTTGTTCTTAATAAAGTTTAATATATCTTGTATATATAGTTACTTAAGTTTCTCTTATGCTATATCTTAGGCTTAGATTAGTTTTATAATAAGTTACTAGTTATATTATTCTAAAGCTTATTCTTAGATACTTTATTGCTTTTTAGTAATAGTAATAGTTTAGTAAAGATATTCTAGAATCCTTTTATTTATATAGTCTTAGTAAGTTCTAACACTTCTTCTAGGTCTAGGAGTTAAGGTTCTACTACTTTATAACTTTAAAGGGTAGTATAAAGTTAAAGGTATACCCTAGTTAGTAAAAGAAGTTTCCTTAGTTCCTTTTTTTACTTTAACTTATTATTAAATATTCTTTTTTATTATTATAGATTTTATAAGTACTATTTAAACTTTATAGTACTTGTTTATTATACTTGCTTAGTACTTAGTAAGTGTTTTTACTACTATACTTTATACTTACTATAATAGTTTATTCTTAGTTCTTTTGTTAATAGTTTCTTAGACTTCTGTTACTATTTAGTGTTACTGCTTCTTAGCTATAGTAATAATCTTAAGGTTCTTCTTTAGTAGAGTTTTATTAAGTACTACTTATTAATAAGTGTTCTTGTTACTACTATCTTTTTTTAAGGTATTCTTTAATTATATTAAGTTTAAGTGTACTAAGTATATCTTATAGCTTCTTAAAGGTTATATCTTATATTATTATAAAGGCTATAATAATATTTTAGTTTTTTTTTCTTATTAGGTTTTTTTTTCTTATAGATACGTTTTTTATCTTTAGCTCCTTAGAATACTATTTTACCTATTCTTTACTATCCTAGTGTATAGTATAAGTGTTATTATAGTAGGTAGTCTAGGTTAATTATTAATAAAGGACTTCCTTAGTAGCTATATTAGCTTTCTTAGTGTATTCTAGTAAAGTTTTATATTAAAGTTATTTAGGTTACTTATAGTCTTATATATAGTGTCCTATTTTTTTATAGTTAAAGTATTTAATAGTCTTAGGGTTATATAGTAGTTATTAGTCTTATTTATATACTATACTTATATCTATAGGTCTAGTATAGTGTCCTTAAGAGGTACTTATTTAGTTATTATAAAGTCTTTATTATCTATTAGATATTTTATTTTACTAGCCTAGTAGCTTTAGCCCTTAGGCGTATTTTTTACCTATATTTATATTAAGTTATTTAGTTTTTTTTTTCTTTTGTTATTACTTATATAGTTAAGTATTAATTTTAATAGTAAGTTTAATATATAATAGAAAATCTTTAGAGAGGTTTATAATTTTAACTAGTTTATCTTTAATATCTTCCTTAAGTCCTTAGTAAAATATAAAAATTAAGGATTCTTAAGTAATATTAAGTCTAGTAGTAAGTCTCTAGAATTTAGCTATATAGTATAAAGTAGCCTTAGTTTATCTTAGGTTAAATAGTTCTTACTTAGCTTATTACTTCTTATTAGAGTCTTAGAAGAGTAATAGTAGTGCTTTCTTAAACCTAGAGTATTTATAAAAGATCTCCTAGGTTTTTATTTTTAAGCCTACTTAGTTATTTATTATATAGTCTATTAGGTAAAGTTTAAACTAGGCTAGTGCCTTTCCCTTAAGGAATAAGGCAGCGTAAATAACTTTCTTAGGTTTATCCCTAAAGCTAACGTTATAGAACTAGTAGTACACTTAGACTTAAGTAAGAAATCTCTTTAAATATCCTAGGGTTCTATTAAATAGTTATAGATTATTAAGTCTAAGCTTATCTTAGCTATTAACTAGGGTCTAGATAATGTTAGTAGTGCCTTAGAGGGTTTTAATAGTCTTCTTAAGTTCTTATATCTTAGTTAAGGGCTTCTTAGGGATAGCTTTCTTTAAGCGCTCTAGTTTAGCTATATTACTATTAATAACTTTAATAAGTTACTAGTTATATCTAGTGTTTCTTTTAATTATCCCTTAAATTATAAGGTATTAATCTATAGTAAAGATAGCCTTATTGTCTTTATTAAATCTTAGATTAGGTAGAATAAATCTATTATTAATCTCTATAACGTCCTTAAGTTCCTTGTCTAAGGAGCACTAGGACTTAGGGGTACTTATTAAAGGTATATTCTTAGAGGTTAATATAGTGTCTTTACTATTAAGTAAGTATTAAGGTTAACTTACTTAATAGAAGTAATTAAAGTGTTATAGTTAGTAATTTAATAGTAAGGTTTTTACTAAGAATAAGCTAGGGTTAATACTTAGTTAATAGTAGTATAGGCTTACTAGTCTATTAATTACTTAGTAATTAGTTAGGTAGTTAATAGTTATAAAGGTAGCTTATATAGCTTTTATTAATTAAATTACTAAAGTAAAATACTAAAAGGTATTTAAAGAATATATTATAAAGTTAATTACTAAAGAGCTATAAAAGTTTATCCTTAAGTGTATCTAAGTTTATCTTATATATAAGTTTATTCCTTCTGTTAGTGTATAAGGCTATATATCTAAACTATAGCACTTATATATTTTCTATATAGCGCCTATATACTAAGTATATAGCTTCTATATTTCTAATATATAGATCTTATCTAATCTTATTATTATATAACTTATACTATAGTTCTTCTATATCTATAGAAGTTATCTTGTCTATACCTATCTATTAGTTCTATATAAATACTGTTACTGCCTACTAGTTACTCTACTAAGTAAAGCAATATTACCTATAACTTGTTAGGTTATAACATTATAGTACTAAGTAGAGGAGTCTATAAATAGTGTAGTTAAGGGTTAATTATAACTATTTTCTAATCTACTTTCTCTTAATTCTCTTGTTCCTATAAACTCTACTTTTATATAACCCTTAGATAATAGTTTTCTTAGTTATAGCCCTATAGCTAGTAGTCCCCTAGTGCCTTCTACCTTTAGCACTTAATATAATCCTTCCTCCTTAAGGTCTTGTCCTTAGGACCTTAAGTAGTGCTCTAGTAGGCCCTTAGGGCTCTACTACTACTTAGTATCTTAAAGGTATCTAGGAATACCTTTAGGCTTAGTAAGTTACTAGGTAAATAGCTATTTTCTTAGCTAGCTAATTATCTTTAACTTTACCTTTATAGCTATTATAGTTTAACTAGACTAAGATTATTATTTTCTTAAGGTTATAGTTATTTTTAGCTAGGTTATAAGCCTTTATTACTTAATTAGCCTTATTAAAGGTTACTTACTTTATAATAAAAATACTTTATTTATTTATAATATTTTTATTACTTTTTTATTTTTTTAACTATAATACTTTCTTAAGTACTATATACTTTTAGTAAGCCTTTATTATATAGTTACTTTTTTTATTATTTTTATTTTCTTATAGCCTAAGCCTTAAGTTATACTACTTTTATTATAAAAGAAAGCTTTTATTTTACCTTTTAGTAGGCTATACTAGTAACCCTTTAGGTTTTATTTTTTTTTTCTTTTTTACTATTTTTTTTTACTTTATAAGCTTAAGATACTATTATAATTTACTTTATTATTTTTACTTAGCCTAATTAGGTAACCTTTTTAGCTTTACTTTTTCTTTAATTTTTTTATCTTTAATTTTTTTTTTTTAATAGTTTTACTTTATTATTATTTTTTATTTTTTTTATTTTATTACTACTACTACTATTACTACTACTGCCTAGTAGTAATAGTAATAATAATAGTACTAGTATTAGTACTAGCTTTTTTATTACTACTATATTTTTTTTTACTTTTACTAATACTTTTATTAATAATACTACTTATTAGAATATTAATACTAATAATTATATAACACCTAGTTAGTTAACTATAAATAGTTTATAATTTAAGGTTAAAGGGCATAGACTAGTTATTTAGCCCTTAGTTAAGCTAAGAGGGGATTATACTTTTAGTTAGCTAGAATAACTTAAGTTATACTTAAGTAGTATATAACTACTTTATATAATAATAGTAGAGTAGACCTATTTAGTTACCTAATAAGAAGTTAATTTACCCTTATATTTTACTAAGTATATATATATATAAAGCCTATTTAATACTAATTAGTAGTTATATAGTAATTATAGATTAGTAAAAGTAAAAAGTTAAGCTATATTATATAAAGAGTTAGTTTATATAGTGTCTAACTATAAAAGGGCTAAAGAACTACTGTTATAGGACAATGTGGCTAACCTTTAGATCTACTTCTTGGCCTTGCCAGTGGATCCATTGGTTAGGCCGATATCCTGCCGACAGCTGGTGCCCTACTGGGCCCCACCTGTCGCCAGTCTATAAGACCAGCCGTTGCCAGCTATAGCTCTAGCTCTTAGATAGGCATTAAATCTATCACCTATTTAACTATGTCAAGTGGTAGTACAACTACCTTAATCTACACCTTTAAAATTTTTTCTTTACTAGGACACAGTAAAGATACCCCTCTACCTTAACAAGAATTAGCTTATAGAAACAGTATACTAAGGCCAGTATAGCTAGGCTAAATTACTAATATATAGCGTATATATATATAGCTTTAGTAGAATCTAAATTATAAAGTTACCTGTTCTCTACTATAGAGCCTCTATAATAATATATACACCTTTATATTTATAGAATTTAATAGTAATAGACTATTCTATAGGATAATAAACTAGTAAAAAAGGTTTAAACTAGATAATAGTAATATAGTTAATCTATATTAAATAAAATTAAATATTTAAATAGTAAAAAAAATTATTAAGAATATAAGAAAGTATCTAGACCTATATATATAGCTTTATATAAAAGCTATAAATATCTTACTATCTTATATTAACTTATAAACCTCTTAGTTATTAAAAAACCTAGTTACACTAGAAAAATATATAACTAAGTAAGTACTAAATACCCCTTAAAAAATCCCTCCTTAATAAACTAACTTAAATAAAGATATTATAATAAGTAAAGCCTTTACCTAAAGTAAAAATATTTTACTAAATAGTATATTACTAAAGTAAATAGAAGGTATAATAATATTATAGTAATTACTAAAAAATAAAAGACTAAAAATTATAGGCCTACTAGACTCTTACGCTAGCCTATTAGTAGATCTTACTAGGAAAAGTAGACTACTAGTTTATCTTTAATAACACTTATACTTTATACTAGGCTAATTCTTAGTTAGTATAAGTAACTACTTATATAGCCTAGACCTACTAAGGTTTTAGCCTATATAGGCCTAGATAATATAAGCCTTTTACTTATCTTATAAAGTATATTAATAACCTTTACTATTAAAGTAAATAATATATATACTACCTATTACCTAAGGACTACTAGTAGTATACTTATTCTCTTAGGGGAACTACTTAAGTAGACTACTAAGTACTACTTACTTTCTTATATACTTAATACTATTAGACTTAATAGTTAAGTAGGCTTAAGCCTTATAAGGACTACTACCTCTAAGTTAACTAGTAATTAACTTTATATAATAGAGATAAGTATTAGCCTTAATAATACTCTCTAGTATAGGCCTAATACTACTAATAGATATAAATAAGTTTATAGTAGCCTTCTTTTATACTATAGTAGCCTAGATATAGTAGGCTAAGACCTTATTAGGTTCTATAACTAGCTTAGGTTATATACTAGCCTAGATACACCTAATAATAATAGTTAAAATATTTTAGCTAGATATAGACACTAAATATTACTTACTTAACCTTATCTTTTATAACTACTATATAATATATTATTATAAGGTAAAGTTATAAATCTAAGTAGTTAAGGTAGTATATCTAAATAAACTATCCTTATAGTACTTTAGTTAAATAGTTTAATAATATCTCTATAGTTAAGTATATAACTAGTAAGAATTTTAACTTATAACTAGAGAATAACACTAGCTAAAGGAATAAAGGTAATTATATATTACTAGACATCTTAAGAAATATTTTAGCTTATCCCTTGTTAATATAGAGAAGTAGTTTAAAGAGAACTACTTTACTATTAAGAAAGTTAATAAGTAAAATAATATTTATACCTTTGCCTAATCTATAATAGGATTAGGTAGTGTACTAATACCTAACAATAGACTATTCTAGTAACTGCTAAAAGATCTGCCAGTTCTGGCACTATGTGTCAGAACTGCACTATATATGACCTTATAAGGCACCTAATCGCTGACCTATTGGCGATGTCCTTATAATTGCCCCCCTTCTAATGTAACGTATCCTAAGGAGCGCCTACACTAGCGCCAGTATCCGTGCGCTGGAGCACAAGGTCATGTGAACCCTGAAGGCCCTGGGCAGCCTGGCGTCTAGCAACAGCTGCTAGACATTGCCTCCCTGCACCTAGTCCCTCTGAGCCTAACGTAGGCTACTTCTTGTGTGCTAAGCTGAATCAAACGCCGTGGGCCTGTAACCCAACCGGTCGCCGACTAACCGCCAGCCCCTGCCTCTCTGAGGTAGGCCTATATACTACCTAAGAAGTCCTCGGCAGGCGGGAGTCGAACCCAGCCCCTGCCTACAGCCAGAAGACCCACGTAGTACTAGAACAATTGTAATAGGATTAGGTGGTGTGCTAACGCCTAACAATAGACTATTCTAGCAACTACTAAAAGATCTGCTAGTTCTGGCACTACGTGTCAGAACTACACTACACATGACCTTATAAGGCACCTAATCGCCAACCTATTAGTGATGTCCTTATATAATCTTACTTTAAATACGCTAAGGCTTAGGGTAACTAACCCTAGCGCTAATAGCTAACAAGGTTCTATAATAACTTTACCTTTTAACTTTAGTAATTCCTTTATAAACCTAGGGAATATAACTCCTTAGATATATATATTATACTTATAGAGGAATAACACTAAGTACTATAAGATATAGCACCTAGATTATATTATAACCTAGTGTATATTAATAATACTACTAACTAGAATAATGTAGTTAGTAATATAGTACTATAAAGAAGTACACTAGAATTATTATAAGATAATATATAGCTAACCTTTAGATCTACTTTCTTAGCCTTGCTAGTAGATCTATTAGTTAGGCTAATATCCTGTTAATAGCTAGTGCCCTACTAGGCCCTACCTGTCGCTAGTCTATAAGACTAGCTATTACTAGCTATAGCTCTAGCTCTTAGTTAGTTATTAAATCTATTACCTATTTAACTATATTAAGTAGTAGTATAACTAGTTATAATACTATAAGTAATTAACCCTCTGCTACTATTAAATTTATTAATAAGAGGTAAATACACTAATTACTATTAAAAGCTATTTAATTAGTTATCTTAAAGGTAACTAATTAAACAAAGGTATTTACTTTACTAGCCTAGCTACTAATATATACCTACTAGTAGATTTTTTTACTACTGCTAGCCTACACTAGACTAACCTATTTAGCTAGATCTACTATACCTCTAGTTAATACTACTATTACTAACCTTTACTTTAATAACTTTACTTTTTTTACTTTTCTTTATACTCCTTTATATTAGTTATTTTACCTCTATAGATATTAAGGCTACTACTACTAGAGCTACTGTTAATTAAAGCCTTTAAATAGTAATAATAGTAATAATATTACTAACTAAAGCCTTACTATAAGTATAGTACTAGATTTTCCTTAAGATCTATACTTTTTTACTATATATACGCTAATAACTATAGCTAATAATATTACTACTAACTTTACTATTAAGACTTTATATCTTAGAATACCTTTTTTTATTATTTACTAGACTACTAGCCCTTATTACTTTTACTTTTAAAGACCTTATTACTTTTATTAACTTTACTATTACTACTATTAATAATAACTATCTTATTATTACCTTTTTACCTATAAGTAAATAGTCTATATTACTAGTAGTACTAACTTTCCTTTTAGCTATAAAATTTTATACTACTGTTAAAGCTTTTACCTAAAGGATAATACTAATCTAGAACTAAGAGGATATAGTCTAATAGGAGAGTAAATAGGCAAAGGATATATAAAACCCTTAGCTAGTAGTAAAATACTTAAAGCTACTACTGCTAACACTATTACTAATATATACCTAACTAGTATATACTTAACTAATAGCCTAATATAGCCTTAAGTTATATACTTAGCTACACCTTTAAAAGCTATATTAACTACACCCTAGATTTAGAGAAGGTTATTTACTAAGAGGTAAACCTATCTATTAGTGCCTTTAAGAATAAGAGAAGAAAATCTAGTCCCTTTAACACTAGGTCTACTAGCTTTAAGATAGCCTACTTCTATTACTACTTTATAAAGCTACCTAGTACTATAGTTAAGACACCCTAGATAAAGATAATAAGGATAAAGATAATACTACTAGTTATACTATAGAAATAGGTCTCTAGGATAATAATAATAGATCTATTTACATAAGGGATTATTACTATAACTTTAATAAATCTAATAGCTAGCTAGTAGCTAATAGCTAGCCTATATCTAGCTAACTTACCTATAGTTAACTAGTATTTAGCTAACTCTCTTATTATTAGCTAGTATATAACTATTAACACTATTAGTCTATATATATAACTAACTAACCTATATATTAATAACTTATATATATGCCTAGCTAGCTAGCTTATAGTTAACTAGCCTAAAGTCTATACTTATACCTATATATACTTTACTAGCTAACTTATAGCTAGCCTATATATATACTTAACTAACTAGTGTATTAACTTAATTACTATTAACTTAACTACCTAGCTAGTAATAATAACTAGGATTATAGTAGTAATAATAGTAATACTGTTAAAGATAACACTAATAAATATAGGGACTTTAATAACTATAAAGATAAATATAGTAATAATAAATATAATAATAGTTATAGTAATAATAATAACTATAATAAGGACTATTAACCTTTAGGTATACCTTTTCTATAATAGCTATAATAGCCTTATAGAAGCCTAAGGTATATAGTTAACTACCCTATTAGCTAGTAATATTAAATAATTACTATATAATAATTATTTCTATTATTAGGGGGGCACTTGTTATAGGACAATATATAGCTAACCTTTAGATCTACTTTCTTAGCTTTGCCAGTAGATCTATTAGTTAGGCTAATATCTTACTAACAGCTAGTGCCTTACTAGGCCTTGCCTATTACTAGTCTATAAGACTAGCTATTACTAGCTATAGCTTTAGCTTTTAGTTAGTTATTAAATCTATTACCTATTTAACTATGTTAAGAATACTTAGAATTTAATATAGACACCTATAAGGACCCCTATATAGTAAACCTCT